>NC_050577.1:77488150-77710067 GCF_011100635.1 Trichosurus vulpecula
CAAACAGATCCCAAAAAGAAATCTCCTAGGAATATTGTCGCCCAATTCCAGAGCTCCCAGATCAAGGAGAAAATACTGCAAGCAGCCAGAAAGAAACAATTTGAGTATTCTGGAAACCCAATCAGAATAACCCAAGATCTGGCAGCTTCTACATTAAGACATCCAAGGGCTTGGAATGCGATATTCCAGAGGTCAATGGAGCTAGGATTAAAACCTAGAATCACCTACCCAGCAAAACTGAGTATCATGTTCCAAGGCAAAATATGGATTTTCAATAAAATAGAGGACTTTCAAGCTTTCTCAGTGAAAAGACCAGAACTGAATAGAAAATTTGACTTTCAAACACAAGAATCAAGAGAAGCATGAAAAGGTAATCAAGAAACAGAAATTGCAAGGGACTTACTAAAGTTGAACTGTTTTGTTTACATTCCTACATGGAAAGATGATGTGTATGATGCATGAGACCTCAGTATTAGGGTAGTTGAAGGGAATATGCATATATATATATATATATACATATATATACATATATATATATGTTTATGTATATATAAGTGAATGTGTATGTATGTATATATCTATGTGTATATGTATGTATGTGTATGTATGTGTATATATATATGTGTGTTTATATATATATGTATATATATATATATGTGTGTGTGTGTGTACATATATATGTGTGTGTGTGTGTGTGTGTGTGTGTGTGTGTAAAAGAGAAAGAGCCGACACAGGGTGAGTTGAAGATGAAGGGAAGATATCTAAAAGAAATAAAATGAAATTAAGGGATGAGAGAGCAACATACTGAGAGAGGGAGATAGGGAGAGATAGAATGGGGTGGATTATCTCGCATAAAGGTGGAAAGAGGAAGCAGTTCTGTGGGAGGAGGGGAGAGGGCAGGTAAGGGGGGAATGAGTGAACCTTGCTCTCATCAGATTTGGCCTGAGGGGGAATTCCATACATACTCAGTTGGGTATCTTACCCCACAGGAAAGAAGAGGGAGGAAGATAAAAAAAAATAAAAGGGGGGGGGAGATGATGGAGGGAGGGCAGATGAGGGTGGAGGTAATCAAAACAAAAACTTTGGAAAGGGGACAGGGTCAAGGGAGAAAATTCAATAAAGCGGGATGGGTTGGGAAGGAGCAAAATGTAGTTAGCCTTTCACAACATGAGTATTGTGGAAGGGTTATACATAATGATACATGTGTGGGCTACGTTGAATTCCTCGGCTTCTTAGGGAGGGTGGGTGGGAAGGGAAGAGGGGAGAGAATTTGAAACTCAAAGTTTTAAAATCAGATGTTCAAAAAAAAAGTTTTTGGCATGCAACTAAAACATAAGATACACAGGCAATGGGGCGTAGAAATTTATCTTGCCCTACAAGAAAGGAAGGGAAAAGGGGATGAGAGGGGAGGGGGGTGATAGAGGGGAGGGCTGACTGGGGAACAGGGCAACCAGAATATACGCCATCTTGGAGTGGGGGGGGAGGGTAGAAATGGGGAGAACATTTGTAATTCAAACTGTTGTGAAAATTAATGCTGAAAACCAAATATGTTAAATAAATAAATTTAAAAAAAAGAAATAAACAAAATGGATGTCCATATGACTCTAATGAAATATTAGTGTGTCAATAGCAATGAGGAATTCAGAAAAAAAAATGTGAAGCCTTTTACATACTAATGTAGAGTGTGAGAAGAAGAAAAGAAGGAAGAGATATGCAATGACCACGATAATGTGAACAAAAGCGACGCTAAATGAGCAGCTGAATTCTGGCTAACTTTAATGATCAATCTTGTTGTGAAGAACAAATGAAACAGCCATCTATCCACTTGGGAGAGAAATGAGGTTTTGGGGGAAGGACGCAGATGAAGAGTATGCAATCAGATGTGGATGCTGTGTCCTCTGGTCTTGCTTAGCTGTTTTTTCTTTTACACAAGGGAATATTCGATATTTAAGAGAATGACTTTAGTTTAAAAATAAAAGGCATCTCAATTTTTTTAAATATATGTATAAATCTGTATGTATCTATATTGTGTATGTGTGTGGGTGGATAGATGGATAGATAGATAGACAGACAGACACTTGAGCACAAATTTGGAGTTCCAAATAGGAAATGGAATATGTGAATTTACTTAAATTGTGTATGTCTTACCTTTCCCCTGTAAATGCACTGAATAATTACATTTAGAAGATTATTTAAATTGATTTAGGTTCTGTCCATTATCAGGGCCCCATGTATCAAGGGGCTTAAAAGACATCAGCCAGTGAAAATGTAAGGATTTTCACATAAATTTAAATGTAACCAACGACACTGATCTTGAAATAAAAATCTTTAGCTTAGAATCAGCCCCTAGGATAATTGCTAAGGTACCAGAGAGTATTAGACATTACAATAAAAGTTTTCATTATAGGAGAAAAGTGTTAGTGAGTTGTAAGAATATTTTTAATAAATCAGAGAGGGGGAAGAAATGTGCACACATATGAAGGATTTTTATATCCATTTTAAAAGAAAAGATTACAAATTTGGGGTAAAGAGTGATGCTAAAGAAACTTCACAGGAAGTTCAACCATCACCAAGGTACAAATTAACTCCCTTCTTTTCTTCCTGTGACTTCTGAGTCTGGTTTGGAGGGACTCAAGGTTTTTATTAAGGGTATAACTGCTTTGCAAACAAGACAGGCAAAGTTAAAGGGGCTTCTGAAGCCTAACTCAGAATTTGCCCTCCCCACAGCTAGATTCTAAAGCTCTTTACCTACTTGACTTTTGTGCAAATCAGAGGCAGATTTACAGGGTTTGGCAAAGACCTCTGAGGCTATACAGAACTTGGCAAATTTGATATTTCCATATAGTAAGCTTAGACAGCTAATCCTCTAAACTTCTAGGTAGTGTTTTCTTGCTAAAGATCATGCTCTCTACTGGTGGAGACCTAAGTACCTAGAGTCTGTGTGAGAAAAGTAGAAAAGTCCACGAAAATATGAGCTACCTCTTTTTCTTTTATTTGGAGCACCCTATTTAAGTCTAAGAGATGAAACAATGGTTGGTCCCCTTCTTTTCTACTTGAAGGAGCTTGTTTTAGATGAAAAATTATGAATTCAATTATACTTTGCTCTGAGCTCCCAATTAGGAGAAATTTTAACATTTAAGTAAAGGTTGAGCTCTATACCTATCTTTACATACATACACACACACGCATATATGTGTGTGTGTGTGTGTGTGTGTGTGTGTATATATATATATATATATATATATAGAGAGAGAGAGAGAGAGAGAGAGAGAGAGAGAGAGAGAGAGAGAGAATGAGAATATCAACCCCTGGCCTTTATGTGGTTATAGAAGAATTCAATTTAACTGAAACATTTGGGTAACAAATCAGCAGATTATATTATATCTGTAGATAGGAACAGGAAGAAAAGTTGGGGAAAGAGCCAACCATTTCTTGGGACTTCCCTCATCCCAAGTCTTCTGTTCTGAGATGCCTGGATAGCCAATGTCCATTCTTGATATCTCCCTTCTCTATCACAGCTCAATTCTACCTTTGCTCCTCAGAATAATCTTGGAATGCCACACTTCCTCCTGCCTCTCAAATGAATCTCTTCTTTAACTCTCCATAATTTATGGATAAGCCCTGAGATGTGGCCAAGTTTCTTTAGTCTATCAAAAAAAAATTCTTGTGGAACATTATTGCAGTTTGAAGGACTTTTTGCAATTAGACTAAGGCCTGTGATTGAGTTTGATTAATTCGACATCTTAAAACTTAACTTTAAAATGAGTTAGAGCTGAATAAAGCAATTGCCTGACCACACAAAAAACTTTTTAATACCTGATTACTCATTTTCAACCAATCAACAAGCATTTATGTGATTAAATTGGCCTTACCCTACTGTTGATGGAAATTGGATTTTATTACTGTTTTGTTTAAATTATTGTGGTATTAAGGTTCAGGATTGAAGATAGGGCTTTGAATGGACCACCTTCCAAGGTCCAGAAGATAATCCAGAAGTGACCAATTCCTTGAAAACATAGGGACATGAGCAGGGCCTGAAGTTGGGCTAGGCCAGGTGAGAAATGTTCATTGAACCCAGCTATGTCAATTTCCTTGTTAATTTCTTCTGACTATAAAGTCAGGACTCTGTCCATCATCCAGTACTATCTCTAAACGATGCGATAGAAACAAGATCCGATGAGATTAAAGGGAAGAATAGCACTTCAGTTTTTAAACTCTATAGTTCTTGTTTTGTTTCCTTTTGCATTTTCCCTTAATCATTTTTTAAAATATTTTATGGCATGATTTTTTTAAAAAAATATTTATTTCTTTGTTACCTTTTGAGTTCCGAGTTATGTCCCTTCCCCCCTCCCATCCCCATATTACAAAAGACCAACATTTGATATACATGGAACAAAAAAAAAATACATACTTCCATACATCAGTTCTTTCTCTGGAGGTAGACAGAATTTTCCTTGATAAATCCTTAATAGTTGATTTAAGTGTTTATATTACTCAGAATCACTTAGTCATTCAATTGCTTTTCAAACACTATTGCTGTTGTGGAATATAACATTGTCTTGGTTCTACTCATTTAATTCTGCATCATTTCATGCATGTCTTTCCATGTTTTTTTCAAAAATCAGTCTGCTCATCATTTCTTACAGCACAGTAATATTCCGTCACAATCATATATCACAACTTATTCAACCATTCCCCAATACAAGGGTATCTCTTCATTTTCTAGTTCTTTGCTACCACGAAGAGAGCTACTAGGAATATTTTAGAACATATAGGGTTTTTCTTTTCCTTTTAACTTGGTCACCTTGGGAAATAGTCCTAATAGTGGTATTACTGGGTCAAAGGGTATATATAGTTTTATAACCCTTTGGGCATAATTCCAGATTGCTCTCCAAAATGGTTGGATAAGCTTATATTTCCACCAACAGCATATTAGTGTCTCAATTTTCCACATGCCCTCCAACATTTGTCATTTTTTAGCTAATCTGATAGGTATGAGACGGTACCTCAGAGTTGTTTAAATTTGCATTTCTCTAATCAATAATAATTTAGAGCATTTTTGTATGACTGTATATAGCTTTGATTTCTTCTTCCAAAAACTGCCTTTTCACATACTTTGACTATTTATCAATTGGGGAATGACTTATATTCTTATAAATTGGACTCTATATATTTGAGATATGAGGCCTTTATCTGAGAAACTGTCTATAAAAATATTCTTCCTTTAATTCTTTAGTGGAGATTTTAAATCTTGATTTTATCACAAATAAATTAATAAGAGGAATTGCTGAAAACTGGATCAGATAATGAGGGAGAACAAGGAAATTTCTTAACAGCATGGGGTAAGCTGGCAGCAGAGTGGAGAGATGAAAAAAAAAAAAAACCTCTTTGGGAAAGGGCTTCACAAATTAACAGTGAAAGGTGCTCCCAGAGTCCTAGAAAAAAAAAATGTATTTTGCACTATATAACACTGTTGACTATAATATATAAGCTTCTATCTCTTAAATCTGTATCCATCCTGGCTGTCCTCCATGCCTGGAATGCACTCCCTCCCTGCTCACCTCCCAAGGCTTTAGAATCCCTAGGTTTCTTTGAGATTCTGCTCAAGTATCACTTTCAACATGAAACTGTTTTTGATCCTTGAAGCTTCTAATGCCTGTCCCTATCACCTTGTATATGCTTTGTAAATATGTACTTTTTTGACTCCTCTTTTCTCTCTTTTTTCCCAGAATATAGGCTCCTGAAAGATAGTGATAGCTTCACTTTTGTCTTCAAATTCCCGGTATCCAGCAGTGCCTGGCATGTAGCAGTCACTTAATACATGCTCACTTGATTAATTTTCATTATAAAAATGAGAAAACTGAGGGCCAGAGAAGTTAGGAAATTTGCCTGAGGTCATATAGATGTGACCCATGACTCAGCCAGGTCTTCTGAGGCCAAATTAATTAGACATCCATGAAAATCTCTGTTACTAGGAAATATTTCATGGGGGTTCGAGTTTAATCTTGAAGAATGGGAAGAACATGAACAAATGAAGAGGAAGTCAAAGCAATATTTCAGATAGGAAAAAAAACAGTATAAGTAAGGCATGAAATTGGAAATGAACATGATATGTCCAGGAATCAGGAAGGAAACAGGGCTGACAGGATTGGAGAGTTTACACTGGGGAGTGATGAGAAATTAAATTGAAGGTGTGGGGTGAGAGGGAATTAAGGAGAGCCTCAAAAGATACCATATGTAAAGAGATTTAGATGCCATTTTAGGCAAGAGGAAGAAGACATGATAAATTTCTAAAATGAAGATTAATGAAGGAGGGTGGTGTTTTCGAAAGATTAATCTGGCAATAACGTAAAGGATGGATTGAAGAGAAGAAGAAAGAGCAAGGGAAAAGGCATTTATATAGCACCTACTATGTGACAGCCACATAGTAGGTGCTATATAAATGCTAGCTATTATTATCATTAATTATTGAAGAGAGGCTTCACAACTACATTTTTAATTATAATTTGAAAAAAAATCTACCTACCTATAGACTAGCTTCTTGTTGATACATCAATGCTTGATTTTTTTTTAAAAAATTCATTTTCCTGCCTTTAGATTCATTATCAAAAGAAGTCCAATTCCTAATGACAGGGATTTGATCTGGACCCCAAAAAGGAAAAGCCCCTGGTGCTCCCTGAGGCATCACCCATCCCAGTAACCCTTTCCACTGACCTTTCATTGTAGCCCCATGCCCAGCCCTTCATTCTCTGTTACCCCTGACCCAATCCAACTTTCATTGTCTGTTACCTCCAGAATTACTCCAGGCCGCTCACTCATAGATCACATACATATCTTCCCACAGTCTTTCTGTGTAGAAGGTACATCTTCACCCCCCTCCCCAATAAATTACACAGTTTCTTTAAGAATATGACCCTCTTGTCAAAACAAGCAACACAAATGCTCAGATTCTTAAAATCTGCCCAATAGCACAGACTCACTAGGAATCTCACCCACCCCAACCAGTGTTTTAATAAGTCTTTTCTCTGACTGAAAGAAGGATTGAGTCAAATTCTTTCGAGGCAGAAACCACATCTTGAATTTTGGGGTTCCCAGCATCCCCTAGACTGCAACACTATGTAGTTCAGAGAATTATTGGTCTAGAGCTAGAAGGGTTCTCAGAGGTCACTTAATCCTCTGCCCTCATTTTACAGATGGGAAAACTGAGAACTAGTGAGGATCGATGAATCTATTGCACTTAGTCTTTCTATCTTTCTTCTAAGAGGCAAGTATCTTCACACTAATCTGGCATGGCCAGCATAAACTGCACAGACAGAATAAGCTTGGGCCAGGACAAAGATGTAGTTTGCCTCTGCTATGCACATTTTTGAGGCTCTCACTAAGCAGAAAAGCTAAGCCTAGAAAAGAGCCTAAGGCTAACCTCTGCCAAATATCTAAGAGCATTAAGTCCAGGGTCAACCAATTAATCCTCCTCCCGTTTAGTGGTTGTGATCCTGTGTAAAGAGAAGGGAAAGAAGGCATGAGGGAGGAAGTATTTATATAGTGCCTATGATGTGTGAGGCACTGTGCGAAGCACTGGAAATACAAAAAGAGGCAAAAGATAGTTCCTGCCCTCATTTGTTGTTTTTGTTGTTGCTCAATTCCTTCTCACTCTTTGTGGCCCCATTTGGAGTTTTTTTTTTTTGGGGGGGGGAAGATATTAGGGTAGTTTGTCATTTCCTTCTCCAACTCATTTTACAGCTATGGAAACTGAGGCAAACAGGGTTAAGTGACTTGTTCAGAGTCACACACACAGCAGGAAAATAAGTCTGACTCCAGGTCTGGCATTCTATCCACTGTGTCACCTTGTTTCCCCTGTCCTCAAAGAGCTTATAATCTAATGGAAATATTATATCCTTTGTTCCTTACAATAATCCTTCAAAGGGAGGTGCTATAATTATGGTTGAGAAAACTGAAGCAAACACGGTTAAGTGTCTCGCCCAGGGTCACACAACTAGTAAGTGTCCAGATTTGAGCACAAGGTCTTCCTGACACCAGGCTCAGTACTCTATCCTCTGTGCTACCAGCTGCCTCTAGTGCACAGCAAAAAGAACAGTGTAAATACAGTTAGGTCATCTACATACCTAGAGGCAATATGTTCCCTGGCACAGAAATGATAACTACATCTGCAGTCAATATACGGCCAGGAAAAAAATACACCTTGAATGTTCACTGCTATTCTGGGCACATCAAAACACTGAAATGTTTTTGTTTTGTTTTTGTTTTGTTTTGTTTTTTACTTTGGGGCCTGGTAGAAAATTGTTACTTTTGCCAGTGAATAGAAGCAATTCCTATGAGATCATAGTTGTGAAGAGCACTTTGTCCAGTGACTGCCATATATAGCAGGTGCTGTATAAATCTTATTCCTTTCCCTCTCCTCCCCTATGCCGAGGATGTATTGATTTACTCTATTTCTGTACCTGGTCCCTAATGGATGCTTAAATGCACAAGTACACACATGCACAAATGTACATGGTCTTTAAGGTTTATTTAGTCAAGAGCTACCTCCCCTTTCACTTCCCTCCTCCCATCACAATCCCCAAGTGTGTCTGTCCAGCAAAGTTACAGTAGAGGGAGCAAGATCCTGTTTGCACATGAGAAGGTCCAAAGGAACATGTCCTGGAGTGAAGCTTTTGAAATATTCCGGCAGATTTCTTATCTGGAGTTCTTAATATGGGTTCTGTGAAATTTTTAATAGTTGCATTTCCATATAATTACCTTTATTGTTAATTCATTATATTTTGTGCATTTAAAAACTTCATTCTGAGAAAAGGTCCATTAGCTTCACCAGACTGCCAAAGAGAACTATGACACAAAAAAGCTTGTCCCTAGGATCCCCTTGTATGCACTGCCACATGCTCCCAGATGGAGAAAGAAGAAGGTCCTCATTACTGTAAATCTGTGATTCAGGTTCCCTCTCCAAATCACCTGACAGTGCAGCAGGGTCAGGAGATAGACCAAAGAGAACAGCACCCACAATTGCTTATCAGCAACATTACAGGTGCATTATGTGTAAAGAGGAGTGAAGACGAGGGAGCTCTGAAACCAGATGGGACGGACAACTAGAAAATCACCACCTCACTTTCCAGATCTTTTATAGAGATGCTCACTATAAAATTACAAGTCATAAGAGGCTGTAATTCATAGATGGCAGAGATAGCAACATGTGAGCCTGCCACAGATCCACTTAATAACAAACAGAAGACACATAACTGCAGAAAAGGTTGTCAGATGTTTCCCTCTGGATAATGAAACAAAGGAGAGAAGTAGCATCCAGGTATTGGAGAAATATAAAGGGGAGAACTTTGTCAGGACTAAACACTACCCAGAAGGTATGAATGCAATTAATTTCTTAGTCATTAAAGTCAAACTTTTTATTTAATCACGGAAATGCCTATAAATGTACCTGTTATAAATCACAGAAATGTCAAAATTCACATTTTAAAATTTCAGTAGACACCAAATGCATTCAGTGAAGCTTTCCCTTATTTCTTATCTACTATGGAATTCCTCTTAGACTTTTTTTACATGGCAATCAATTACTTTGTTCACTCTTCATAATGGGATGTCATGTGTTTAAGTAGACACTATATTTTTTATCATCACGGTTCCACTGAACCAGCTTGGGGGAAAAAAGGCATTAGGTTGAAATAAGATAGAGTCACTCTGTACTGAGCTCCAAAATTCAATACAGCCCTTTCAAGAGAACTACCAGGGCATAAGAACAGTCCTACAGGTTATTCTTGCAAACTCCATTAAGTCATCCTGGGGGTGGGATGGATCTAATTCACGGTGGCATACACAAATCTGTAAAAGAAGAAGCTGGTGCTATCTGCGGGCTGCTATCAGACTGGGTTGCTGACTTTGATGTGCAGATGGATTTATCAATCTCAAGCATTCCCTTTGATCTTGCCAGCTCTCTGCATTTTGAGCAGTAGATCTGGGATATTAACACGTTTCTTATACTTTCTAACTTCATATCACCGTAATCCGAGCTCAGCTAGCAAGGGGTTCTGTCATGTGAGAAACAGGCTTTATTTTTAGATCTTTCCCCTTTGATCTTTACATGTCAACGGTGCAGATCTAGTATTCTTCACGATGGTGAAGGGGCAAGACACTGGAGGCTTGTTTTAACCATAAGTTGTAATTGAGCCAATCTCACCCTGCAAAGATGATCATTGCTTCTGTGCCTCAGACAATGGCTGCAGCCACTTTAAACTGCTATGCGGCCTCATTATACTTAGCATTTTTATTAGGGGTGTGTTAAGTACAAAGAATCTCATAATCATTTTTATTAGTTTTTCCTCTCATTTACTGGCTGGTTAATTGGTTGGTTAGTTGCTGTCTTTCATTCTCAAAAAAGGCCAAAATGACTATATTGAAGTCAAGGTACAGCGTGTCCGACTGTGGCTGATCAAACCAATGTGAGCTTGGAAGGCTCTACCACAGGTCAAACACAAATAGTCCATATGAACATTTGGAGTGGAGATGTCTAAATTTGCATATCTCCCATTTCTTTTGATCTACTGCATTTCTTCTTTGCTCATAGAGCACAGTGCCTTCTTTGATGTGGGCACACTATGAGGGGTGTTGCTTTGCCAGAATCTCCCATGTCACGCAATTGATTCCAAAATTCTTCAGAGAGACATTAAGAGAATCCTTGTAACACTTCTTCTGACTACAATGTGATCACCATCCTTGAGTGGGTTCTCTATAAAGTAGTCTTTCAGGCAAATGTATGTTTGGCATTTGAACAATGTGGTCCATCTATCAGAATTGCACCCTCTGCATTAGAGTTTGAATGCTTGGCAGTTTAGCTCAAGAAAGGACAGCTGCTGGGCAGCTAGGTGGCATAGTAGATAGAGTGCCAGCTTTGGAGTCAGGGAGATCTGAGTTCAAATTTGGCCTCAGATACTTACTAGTTGTGTGACCCTGGGCAAGTCATGGAAGCCCTCTTTGCCTCAGTTTTCTCATCTGTAAAATGAGCTACAGGAGGAAATGGCAAACTACTCTGGGACCTTTGCCAATAAAATGCAAAATGGGTCACAAAGAGTCAGACATCACTGAACAACAACAAACAACAATCTCATTTACTAAACTATAAATGAAGAAAGAAAAGCACAAGGAGACTAAAACTATAGTAAGCTGCAGGCAGGTTTAAGCATTCCTTATAATGCCCAACCACAAAAAGAGGGGTGTCAAACACATGGCCAGGCCCAATACTCCCAAGTGAGGCCAGACCAGATTAAAATGGAATTGGGAAATATTTAACAAAATAAATAAAAATACAATAGATAATAAACAGTGTTAATATTCAGTCTTCTAAACCAACATGCAGCCTATAGGGACATAATTAGATACATTTTAGTGACCCCCATTTCTGTTTTGAATCTGATGATACGGCACCCTCTTCTGAATCTCTAGGATGGGTTCTTACAACTCAGCTTAGCCAATAAAATTCCAGTAATGTGCGCCAGTAGATGAAACCTTCCCTTCTTCCTAATTTCCCAATTCTCGTTGAGGACATAAGCAGCTCAGTCACATAGGTTCACAACATCTGAGTCATCCTCAACACTTCCTTCTGGCTCAATTCCCCCATATCCAAAGAAAAAGAACAAGAAACTGTGGCATCTGGTCCTTTCTACCCAGGTCTTCCCCTTCTCTCCATGCACTCAGCCACCACTTAGCTCAGCACTTCATCACCTTGCTGCAACAATCTGGAGAGCAGCTGTTGTGGGGGTGAAAGACCAGCACAAGCCCAATAACAAGAACGCTGCCAAAGCCCAGGTTCTTTTGATCTGCTTATTTTAATCCAGCATACAGACAACATTCACTTAGTTCAGGGGAAAAAATCAGCATCCTGAACTTCAGAGCAAAATACAAACAAATTACAAACATTGACAGATAGACCTTGTCTGAATCAAATCCCAGTTCATAGTT
The DNA here is from genome assembly GCF_011100635.1 of Trichosurus vulpecula. Taxonomy (NCBI): domain Eukaryota; kingdom Metazoa; phylum Chordata; class Mammalia; order Diprotodontia; family Phalangeridae; genus Trichosurus; species Trichosurus vulpecula. Next base: position 77,500,130 of record NC_050577.1, read on the forward strand.
ACCAGAGTTTAACAAAGTCCCAACATCTGGGTCATGAGCTGGAGGGCTCTTAGCTGCAGCTGCCCAGAGTCTCCGCATCAGCGAGCCACCAAGAGTGAGAGCCCTGAGCAAATAGCTCTGTCTTCTCTTCTTATACCGTTTCAGACATCATCAAACGTCATCTGAATGACCAGAACTTAGGCTCCTATGATTGGCTCTTAAGTTAGCACCTCCCCTTAGTACCCTGGGAGCTTCACACCCACATAGGCTTAGCACCTAATAGGGGTTTGGGCCTGGGGCTTAGCACCTAGTAAAACTCAATGAAATACACTGAATTAATCAAAGGAAACAAAAGCCAAACTCTTCAAGGGCAGTTGGTTGAACTGAGTGCTAAGAGCCCATTTTGTTTACCAACACACACCTCTTGCCTGGATCAATAACCTCCTAATTGGTCTCTCTGCCTCCAGTCTGTCCCCAACTCCAATTTATCATCCTTCCTACTTCCAAATGGATATTCTTGAGGTAAGTCCAGCATGTCAGGCCTCAGATTCCTCATCGATAATAAAAGGGAAGATGAGACTGGATAACCCCTAAAGTCCAGATACAGATTTAAGATCCATTCTCAAGAAATGTCAATGCCAATTACAGAGAAGTTTTTGAAAACTTACAAGAACCAATAAAAAAGGAAATAATGGAACCAAGAAAATAAAGAATGCAATGACTAAAACAGTAGAAATAGAACAAACAAAAACAGAGAATAAACTGAATTTTGTATAATTATAATTATCAAGTTTGACCCCAATAAAGAAAGGAAAAAACTACCTCCTTGTCATTTCTGAAGAGATGAGAGACTATGGGACCATGGAACATTGCAAATCAAAATCAGTTGTTGTGTTTATTTTGCTGAATTGCTTTTTTCTCATTCTATTTTAGTCTTTGCTATAAGGTATGGATATCTGTCAAGGAGAAGGAACAAAGATGTATTTATAAATAAAGGACATATAAAAACAAACAAATTTAAAAATAAGAAATTTTTGCTAAGCAATATGGTTACAAAGACAAAAGGGAAATAGTTACTGTGCTCAAGGACCTTACACTGTCCTTGGTGGGAAAGGTATGGGAGGAGAATGTGAGTGCTCCCATATTTTGTATCAGCCATCCATGGCTGGATAATAGCTATTTACCAATAATCAATGGAGGAAACACAGTTGGAGCTCATGGACTAAAATACTAAATAAACCACTCTATAATCCCAAAGGATTATCCACAGAGCCCCAAGAAGAGCAGTGGCCAACTACCTTCTTGACCCTTGACCCGCCAGTGCTGTCGGGGCTTGGGATAGTAGCCTGAAAGCCTACATGATTATACTATCTTAAATTCCAATATTACTAGCATACTCCATACTTGCAATGATTTTGTTCCATATTATTTGTCAATGGAAAATATATAATATTTCATACAAATTATGGGTCATGGAGGTGGTTACAAGAAAGCCTGGAATCTAACAATACTTATACCAGACTTTGCATGGGAAAATATATTCTAAGTTCTGAAGAATTGTCATATAAATGAGTCCTGGGGAAAACTTAACAAATATTGCTTGAGAGCCTACTATTTTTGTGCATTTTTCTAGGTTCTATAAAGTGGTGACTCCTAAACATGAGTTCTTCAAAGATTTACACAAATCAGAGCAGAGAAGGAAGCTGGAAAATGGAGAAAAGGGAGAGAATACTTCGTTTCTTGTTTGGGAGTGGAGCAAATTATTCCTAGCCATTGACTCCCATTTTGTAGTCATCATGGGATGAGTATCCAAGACTTGATTTGCCACAAGTACCAAAAATTGGGAGAAGACATCCCTATGTGCTCTGGTGATCCTTTAGGGATTCAACTCATCAACCAGCCTTTCTCTTCAGCCTCTGGACTCATTTACGGAATGTTTTCAACAAACATTTATTAAGCACATCTTATATATGGGGCACTATGTTAGGCAATGATCATTATTTATATTAATATATCACTTAAAGATTTACGAAGAACTTTCCTTATGAGAATCATATGATACGGGTAGTGTAAATATCATCCTCCTAGGGTTACACATAAGGAGACTTGGTAAAGAGAAGCAACTTTGTTAATGTCACCTAGCTGGTGTATGTCAGAACCAGGACTTAAAAACAGTCCCTGACTCTGCCTTCAAGGCTAATACTTTTTTCATTATATCGAACTATAAAGAAAGTACGTCATAATCCATGCCCTCATAATCTGGCTTCTACTGATCTGTCAGTCAGTCAGTAAGCATTTATTAAGTGCTTGCTATGCCAGGCATTGTGCTAAGCTCTGGGTGATACAAAAAAACAGTCCTTGCTCTCCGGGGGCTAAAAATCTAATGGGGGAGACAACATATAAACAACCATTTATGAACAAGATAATTTCAGAGTAAACTGGAGGGAATTTCAGGGGGGTCCTAGTGTTAAGGAAAAGGCTTCTTGCAGAAGGTGAGATATTTTTAGCTAAAACTTGAAGAAACCTAGGGAACCTAAGAAGAGAAAGTGAGAAAAAACATTCCCAGCCTAGGGAATGGCTCTGGAAGATGGAGTGTCTTATGTGAGACATGACAAGGAGGCCAGTGTCATTGGATCATAGAGTATGTGGGAAAGAATAAAATGCAACATGAGTGGAAAGTTAGAAAGTACCCAGATTGTGTGGGGCTTTAAAAGTCAAACAAGGGGTTTTACATATTTTGTCCAACAGGTGATAGGAAGCTATAGGAATTTCACAAGAGAGGCAATATGGTCAGACCTGTCCTGGATGGACTGGAGTAGGGAGACACTTTTAGCGGGGAAGACAACCAGCAGGCTTTCAAAATATCACAGGTAAGAAGTGATAAAGGGAAGGGGAAAGGGACATTTATATAGTACTTAGTATGTGCTGAGAGCTTTTTACAAATATCTAATTTGATCCTCACAAGAACTCTGGGAAGGAGTTGCCATCATTCTCCCCATTTTACAGTTGAGGAAACTGCAGCAAACAGACTTTAAGTGGACTTCACCAGGGTCATACAACCAGTGAGTATTTGTGTCCTCACTTGATACCAGGTCTTCCAGCCTCTAGGCCTACCACTCTGTCCTTTGTACCACCAGTACCACCAGCTCCCTCAAAGCGAAATGAGAGCCTGCACCAGAGTGATGTCAGTATCAGAGGAGAGAAAGGGGCATATGAAAGACGTTGCAAACTTAGAATTGACAGGAGTCAGCAACAGATTGAACACAGACAGCGAGAGAGAGTGAGTTTGATAAGTTATAAAAATGATTCCTATATACTGCATGATGAACTCATTAGAAAAATGCAAAGTAAAAAGTGCTGTGTAAGGTCTAATCCAGAGGATGTCAGGAGGCTTCGTGGAGGGTATAATATTTGAGTTGGGTTTTACTATCATAAAATGATGCTTTAAGGGTCCCTCCTGAGTTCTTGATAGAATTTTACTGTCTTCACCCTCTATACCAGATCTTGGCACAAAAGCTACAGTGATATTTTTATAGTAGTCTTTATGAAAAAAAAAAACATCCTACTTATCATAAGCTGTAAAATACAAGACTATGTTACTTGTTGGCTTTGGATATGCAATAAAACCAACTCTGCCAGCTCCTCTATTTACTTCTCTAAAAATAATTTTTGACTTCCATGGAGTTAGAAGTTCCTTCTCTCTTCTGATTTTAATAGTTTATGGTCAAGACTGCCACGATTCACTTTTTTCCATAGTATGCTACTCATCAGTCACCAGGCAAAGATCTTACATTTAGAGCACCAACAACAAAGTTCATTTTTAATGGATGGTCAAAAAATAATGATTCTTAGCATGTTTTTCCCCCTTTTCCAGTACTCTGTTCATCATTACAGATTCAGAAGGCAGCCACACAGGACTGATTGCCGTTAGGTATTTTAGTTCATGGTCAAGGAATTCATCTCTGACTAGCTTACAGGTGAGAAGCCCCTCACACTCAGCTAAGCTGACTCTCTATCGGTCAGTCGCCAGGATTGCATTCAAATCTTTACCTTCATGGAGGAATGCGCCAGGGCTTGTGCTCAGCTAGAAGAGCCTCCAAGAACTCACAACCAACTCCAGTCATTGGTGTGGCAATAGAGTAATAACTTGTAGAGGACGAGGAAAATATTGATGTTAAACAGATGAGATTCCCCGTGAAGAAAGAGAGATCATTCACTGAAAGCACTGTGCAATTTCCAAAATATAATCCAGTTGAATTTCTTCTTTCTTTTCTAATTCTGGGGCCAGTTGTTCAACCATCTGCAGTGCCCATCTAAATCATAGGTAGTGATGAATCAACCCGATGGACAGTCTATTCAAATGTATGTCACCAGCTGGGAAATGTGTATCACTTTATTTCTGTTGGACTATTTGCACCAATAGCTTTTGAGTGGCACTGGGACCCTTATAAGGCAGCTAAGTGGCACAGAGGATAAAGTACTGGGCCTGGAGTCAGGAAGACTCATCTTCCTGAATTAAACTGATCTCAGACATTTGCTAGCTGTGTGACCTTGGGCAAGTCACTTAACCCCATTTGCCTCAGTTTCTCTATCCGTAAAATGAGCTGGAAAAGGAAATGGCAAATTTCTCCTCTATCTTTGCCAAGAAAACCCCAAATAGAGTCACAAAGACTGAAAATGACTGAACAAAAGGGACCCTTATAAAGGGACCCATTGCCACTTAAAAGACAACAGGAAAAGAGGCAATTGTAACCAGTGAAGTCCCACCCTTTACAAGAAAAATTTAAAAAAACTTCATTATTAAGGAATTCCTTTTCAATTTAGATTTTATACAGAATATTTTCAATGTCACTGGAGAATATCTTGGATAAATACAAATCTCTCTGTTTGCTACTTCCCACCTTTTTTTATTCTTATTGGGTCATTGAACAAAAATCTATGTGTGTAGTGACATTTTCATGAAATCACTGATAATTTTAACATGAACGAGAGACACTTTGAGCAAAATCTTCAAGGCTGCCTTTCACTTACCAAGTAAACAGCAAACAAAAGAGAAAGTGAGAGCTTGCACTCTTGATATTTCTCATTCAAATCTGTAACTGCGAAGACGAATTACAACATTTCTAAGTGCCTTTCCCCTCACTGCCTAGAAAAATTAGTATTTTCTATTTACTTTTCTTTGTACAGAATATTCTCACTATCGCAGTAGAAAGTAAGATCCCTGAAGGCAAGAGCTGTTTTGTTTTCGTCTTTGTATATCCAGAGCCTGGTGTCATATCTGGCACATAGTAGATACTTAATAAATGTTTACAGAACAAAGTCTTTGGAGAATAATCTGTTAAATGCTGTGTATTGCCTTGTCATTTTTTCATCAAGGCTATTCCTGAAATGTGCATAGAGAATTCTTATAGAAACTTATTAGAGATGAGAAAGTAGATCTTTGGAGAGTTAGTAGTTGCTGACATCTTGATTTGTTTCTTTGCACCAAGCCAGACCGATCCTCAGGTAGAGGACAACAGTCTGTAGCGAGTACAATTTTCAAGGTCCTCCTAGCTTGGTAAGAACCTGTAAGAGCTTGAGGTCTGTTGACGTAGTCTTTGAGGATCCAGGGCTACTTCCATGCCATGCCTCTAGAACAAGACCTTCTGTGGAGAATCTATGCATAAGAAAGTTCATTCTGAAAAAGTATGAAGTATGATTGCAAAAGCAAAAAGGCCTGTCAAGAACACACCCCTGTAGTCCAAGTGGTTAGTTTTTAAAGGCCTGTACTAGGATTGTATTACTGTGCCCAGAGGAGGGAATATATGGAAGAGGCTTTCTTGTTGTCATTGTTAGTTTTTTGTGGAGAGCAGTAATAGTATATACCTGTAACTTAATAGCTACCATTTTATCATACTTTAAGGTTCACATACATGTAATGAATTCATGGTGTGGAAACTTTCTCCACAATGTCACTTGGCAGCTCCTGTGCAGTTTATGATCTTGAGAGTCCTCTAAGACAATGGGATGTTAAGAGACTTGCCCCTGGTCAAACAACCAGTACATGCTTGAGGCAAATCTTCAACCCAAGTTTTTGTAACTCCAAGGAAAGCCCTCTCCCCATTATGTTATACAACCTCTGAGAAATATGGGACATGACCTGACAACTTCATAAATTTAGGGCTGAAAATGACCTCAGACACAATGCTCTTATTTTTTTTCCAGGTGAGGAAATTGAGTCTTAGAAGGGTTAAATGATTTGCCTAAAGTCACAAAAGCAGTAGTCAGTCAGCTAACCAGCTTTAATTAAGTACCTACTATGTACCAAGCCCAGTGTATAAGCTAGGAATACAAATACAAGTCCTAAGAAAGGACAGTCTCTGCCCACTAAGAACTTATATCCTAAGAGGGAAAACAGTATGTAAAAAGGAGGTAAGTTGTGTGGGACAGGGGAGGAAATAAAGGAGCTATTCCGTGTTGGGGCATGGTGGACAAAATCCTCTGAAGATGAGTCAAGATTGCAACCTGGAGCAAAAGGGAAAGTGAGTAGTAATAAGTGGTAGTGTCACAATTTGAATCCAAGACCTCCGACTTGAAATCTAAGATTCTTTCCATTATCCCATATCTTGATAACTAATTGGGTCTGCGGGAAAAGGAGAAAGAAGAGTCAAACACAACCCCAGGCTTTCAAGAGTGAAAGATAGGGTGAAGAACATTATGCCAGTGAGGCAGTAGACCCCCAGCACCACTTGATGCTTTCCCACTAACAAGCCTTGATATATTAGCACATCTCTCTGATACACCAATTGGTATCTCTGTCTTCTCTATTTTGAGAGCATATGCCTGGAACTTTTTTATTGTGAGATGACAGCATTGGTTAAATAACTCATCCACGATGCTATCACAAGTAAGTGACAGAACCAGAATGAAAGTTGACTTCCCCTAAAGCCCCAATGGGAAAAACTAATCTAATGAATTGTCTAGAAAGGCAGGGTACCGTAGCGCTGCTTTTAAAAATTGCTAGCTGTTTGTTTTACACATAATTTGCTCAATTTTTGCAAAGCACAGAGGGCATGGGGTCTCACTTACTTAAATTTGCAGAACAACCCCAGCCTTATTTTAGGAGTGACTTTGAGTTTCTGTAGAGGGTGCCTAATTAAATCATTATTCCATTTCATTGAAATACCAGGAACACATTGATCTATCAGGAAAGTAATGTGCATTTTTAGTCCATTAATTACTCAATCAGCCTGATTCAGAGGATGAGGTGAATTTTTTTTTCCTTTTAGAATAGAATGTTAGTTACACACATTTACATTTACATACAAAAAAGATTCTGTAACTACGGTCAGTTCCAAACTATGGGCTAATCCCTTGGGGGCCCCAGAAATTAACTAAGTGTTACATATCTGTCCAAAGTACACATCCTCTGGGGAGTTTATCACAGAATTCTAGCCCTGGACAGGACCTTTGCTACCAGGAGGTAGAAAGCTTTAGGCCCCCAAAAGGAGAGGATGGAAAAGTAACCTAACCCTTGAAAATCTTCAGAAGATCAGGTCAGTTCCAAAACTACTCAGGAAAGTGTCCATGGGGAATATAGGAGTTCTCTTTCTGCCTATTGTCCTGCATATCCCTCTATTGGTCCAGAATTAAAGAGTTGGATAGATGGGAGCAGAGGTTAGTTTATTATTATTATTATTTCCATTAAAGAGCATTTATGTTCTTTTCTCCATCTCTTTCCTCTTTTCTAGAAACAGGAAAAAGGAAAGAAAAACAAAAGTCTTGTAGTCAAATGAGCATAATCAAGGAAAATAAATCCCTATATTGGCTCTATCCAAAAATGACTGTCGTTCTTCTTAGTCCATCACCTCTCTGCAAGAGTAAGGGTATTGTTCTGTATTACTGGTCCTCTGGAATCATGGTTGATCATCGCCTTGATAAGAATTCTTAATTCTTTCATACTGCTTATTTTTTACACTGTTGTTTTTTTTTAAACTGTTATTATACGTAAATTGTTCTCCTGGTTCTGCTCACTTCACTCTTCATCAGTTCATACAAGTCTTTGGTGAAAGTAAAGGTTAACGATGAATTGTCAGATGGCAAGGTACTCAGTGTTGGGGCATGGTAGACAAAATCCCACGAAGGATCTGTCAGGTGATAAGGAATAGAGAATATACCATAAATTGCAACCATGAAGTAAAGGGTTGGAAAAGAAGCAGGTTTGGAGATACTGGTTGTTAGGCTAAGGAGTAGAATAAGATTCATGGTGCTAGAAGGGAAGAGAGATGGAACTTTTCTGAGGCACCACATGATGACCTTTGTCAATTGAGACAAGACAACCACTGCTGACTATTCATTAAGTTGTGATATAGAGAAGCTAGAGATCTATGCCAAGACAAATAAACAGCGCACAAATGTCATGTGTTGTTGCCATTGTGTTTTATGTTGCTGTTGTGTAAGGATGAAGTAAATTATCCCATAGAATATTTTCCTTCAGTGAAATTCCTTGAAGTAAAATTAGGATTTGGAAATGTAGAGAGATAAAGCAGGAGTGCATTACAGGCCCTGTGGGAAGCTTGTGTGAAATCCTGGAGGCAGGAGATGGAATTTAACATTTGGAGAACAGCTACGCATCTATCTTGGCAGTACCTGAAGAGGGTTACCATGAAATAAAACTGCAAAACTCAGCAGGAGCCAGATTGTGAAGGACACTAAATGAAAGCCTAGGAGCTTGTATTTTATCCTAGAAGCAGAAGGGAGAAATAGAAAGTTCTTGAGCAGAGGAGTAGTATGATCAGATCCGGGCTTTAGGAAGATTATTTTGACAGCCGTGTGAAAGATAGATTAGAGAAGAAAAGGTTAGTGAAGCTATAAAGCATGGAGTTAGAAGGGCAGCAGAGTTGGAGATATTGGTTTTTGGGCTGATGGCTAAGGAGCAGTGTGAGATTCATGGTGCTGGAAGGCATTGTGGGATGAACGGTGTAAAGGAGAGACTAGGGAAGAAAAGATGAGACAGAATGACCATCTAGGAGGTTGTTACAGTAGTCCAGACTAAAGTCTGCCCTGGGTTGGTGGTTTTATGAGAGCAGGAAGGACCTGGATGTGAGAGACATTGTAGCTGTAGAATACATATACAGTATCTAACTGTCAAATATACTTGACATCTTAAAAAGACAGAGTATCCAAAAGCAGGCACTCTGAGATCCTACGAGAGTCTATTCATTGCTAAGTGTTAATGCCTATAGAGTTAATCTTAAGTGAAACCAGCCACCAGAAGTCACATCTTCCTGAGTCACAGGAACGACAAAGTTTCTTTTTTCTTCATATTTTTCCACTGTTTAAAAGTTATTCTGCATCCATAAACATCCATAAACATTTATTAAACGCCTACTATGTGCCAGGTACTGTGCTAAACTAGTGGTGCAAGTGATAGAGAGCTGGGCCTGGAGTCAAGAAGACCTGAGTTCAAATCCAGTCTAAGACACTTATTAGTTGTGTGATCCTGGGCAAGGCCCTCAACCACTGTCTGCCTTAGTTTCTTCAAATACAAAATGCAAATCATAAAAGCACCTACCTCCCCGGGTTGTTGTGAGGATCAAATGAGTTAATATTTGTGAAGTGCAGAGAATCATGCCTGACACATAGTAGGTGCTTAATAAATGCTTATTCCTTGTTCCTTCCTTCCTAAGTCCTGGGAATACAAAGAAGGGCAAAATACAGCCTCTGCTCTCAAGTAGTTTACAATCTAATGGGGAGACATGACAACAACTATATACAAACAAGATGCCCATTGGATAAACTGGAGATAATCAATAGAAAGTAGTCCCTAGCTTTAAAGGCTGTAGGGAAAGGCTTCTTATAGAAGATGGGATTTTAGCTGGGATTTGAAGGAACACAGGGACGCTTGGTGGGTTTATGTTGGTCAACGTTAAGTGGCAAATCAGATGTTAAATGTTTAACAGTATTAAATAGTTTCTTTAAGAAAATAATAACATTGATACCCAGAATAATAGCTCTGTGTGTGTGTGTATGTGTGTTCCTTTTGGGGCACTAAATTCAGCTTGGTGCTTTGATTCAGCAAACATTTATTTCACACCAACTCTGTGATGGTCACTGGGCTATAAGCCCTGATATAAAGATAACATGGTCCCTACCTTCAAGACGCTTACATTCTGAAGAGACACAATATGTACACAGATGAGAAAATTCAAAGTTTATTTTTTAAACCACCTCTGGGATTTTATTGGTGCATAAGGAACCGATCCTATCAGACTCAGATCGGAACCTTCTCTGAAACACAGTTAAGAGTTGCCTGGAAACCTGAGAGGTTAACGACAGACCGTGTCTGTCAGAACATCTCTCCCCTCTCTATCCTGCGAAAATCTATTCCTTTTTCCTCCTGGATACTCTGCCTCCCCCATATACCTAGTAGTTTTTCATATTTAAATTGTCCCCTTGGTCTTGTTTCAAAAGTAGGAACTCTGGTACTCAGAATAATGTGTTTTTTTTTTCTTTTTTAACCTCTAGGGTCACTAAACCTGGTTTGCTATTCCAATTCGGCAAACATATATTTAGTACCTACTGTGTGCCAGGCAGGACCTGAACCCATATCTTCCTGATTCAGAGGCCAGTGCTCTTTTCATTCTGCCAGGCTGTCTCAGACAAAATACATACAAAGTAATCTCAAGAGGGGAGAGAATGGTGTCTGGAGAAGGAGTCCCTACTTGAATTCTTCATTGAAGGCATTCAATTCAACTTAACAAACATAAAGAACCTACTGTGCCCAGAGTCCTGTGCTAGGAAAGAGGAATATGAAGACAAAAGAAAATCAGTCTAAGAGGAGAAAGACAGAGTATGGCCAAATCATTGCACTCATTTTCCCCCCTTTAATTTATACGGATGTGTGTTCTCACAGCTATTTATCAAATGCCTGTTTTACATTTATGCAAAACAGCCAGAAAACCAAAGTTGCTGCTAATGCCACTTGCATATGCTATGTGCTGTTCCATTTCTGGCACCCTGATAATGGCAGAGATTCAGAAGCGTAGGTGCATTCTTGGAGTGACCTAATTCACTCTCTCACTTCTTAGATACCACACAACAGCTATTGAATCAGCTTGGAGCCCTGGCAGGGTTTAAGCCTTTGTTCTCATGTGAGGATGGTATCTTTGTTGCTATAACAATAGGTGACATTACTACATAATGCTCAGCCATTTGTCTAACTGACCACTGAAGCTTTCTATTTAGAATGGCGCAGAGGGATTTCTGAAAAGCCTGGATGTGGTAGCCAGAACTTAAACCGAAGCAATAGCAGGAATTCCAGGATTTTCTCTCATTAAATATGATGGTAAATGAGATGGGGTCCAGGGAAACAACTCCACACTTTAAAAGGGGAAAACAAAAACAACATTAACAAAAAGCATGTGCATCCTGGAACCAACAGGAAGGAGTCTTAAGATGTAAGCCAGGTTTTTATAAAGCTGTTACACAAGATTACACATTGAATCAATCTGGGTCTCAGACTTTAAAAAAATTAGCTATACCAGAGGTATAGGGACAGAACTGATGACTTCATTGGTTTAGGGAACTCTCAGAGGAAGAAATTCCTTCTGCCAATTCAGGTTGGCACTTTCTCTGCGAATTGTAGTCTTGAAGAGTAAACTAAAGCCTAGGTGTCAAACACTAGGCTAGCATGAATCAATATGGCCTCAACACTCCTTGGTGCAACCTGAATCAGATGAAAACATGATTGAGAAATATTTCATAAAATAAATAAAAATATAATAGAATAGAGATAATGTTAATACATGATTTTCTAAGTCAATACGTGGCCAGCAGAGATTCTTATATACTAATGGCCTGTTTCTATTTTAGTTTGACACCACTGACTAAGTAACTGATAGCTTAAGTTGACTTGCCCAGAATTCCAAAAGCAGTATATGTCAGAGGTGAAACTTTGAACTCAGGTCTTCTTGGCTTTGGGCCTAGACTTCTATATGGTACACTACATTGTTTGTCCAACATTATTTGCTATGGCATGGCGTGAGTAAATTGACATTTACCAAAAGGCTTATTTCCCACTTATACAGGTACAAAATTATTCTTTCTCCTATCCCCACCCCTAGGCTTCCTTTGGAGATTTTGTTTTTTAGAACTTTAGTTTCTTTATAATTTCTTGAGCCTTATGAGGAAATGAAGTATAAAAGGGGTTTGAGAACTGATTGGCATCTTAGAAGTCGTAGTTCCGACAGACTAACATTCCCTCTCAGTCTGAGATGGATCAGTGACTATTGTGATCTTTAGGCTGGAAGACAGACTTAAATCGTGCCAGGGAGTCCTTAAAGGGACCTTTGTAGTCTGCAAGAGAGAGAGACTGAGAAGGAAAGTTGTGATAGCATTAATACCTACCAAGGTCTTTCCACTCCATGTAGGTTAAGTTACTCCTTTCCCTAAATGACAAAGAGGCTATTCCAAAGTTGTGACTGGCCCAGGGGACTAAGGCTTATGCTATGTCTCTGTTGACAGACATGGATTCTGGTTATATTGACATGGTTCCTGGTACAGGAAAGGTTCATTCACATGGAGATAGAGCAACTTCAAACTTGGAAGATGCCCCATGACCATGTGAATTAATGTATTTCCATGCAGAGAGTGAGTATTTATCTTCTTTGAGTATACTATATATGCTCCGGCTAAGTAAATCTCCATTTGCCCACTACTGAATGATTTATGAGTGTCTAATTTCATTCCAATATCCAAGCAAAGCTACTAGGCAATCAGCCAGAGTCAGACCCATTCACACTCTAGGTAAATACCTCAAGAGTTAAAATGAAAAAAAATTGAGGGGAGAGGGGGAGCAGATGAGCTAAAGACAGAAGGGAGAAATCAAGGAAGACCATCAGCCATCATAAGCATCTCAGACCAGACCACTATGGTAGTTGGACCTGCTTCTCTGTGCATGTCCATTAACAGAGAATATAATATAACACACAACCTGCTTTGCTTTTTGACCCAAATATTTTCAGTAACCTGAATATTGCCATGACCAGAAAAAGCCAAGGATTAGCTAGAGATAAGCATGAATTTACATTATGACAGAGAGGCACACCTCTGCCCTAAAAGTTAAGAATTTTCCTACTTGGAGGCTCTGAGCTACTGTGATTGCGCTACTAATTGTTTAAAATAAACTATAAAGCAGCCAAGGAGGGGACAAAGTTGACCTGAGGGGCAATAATATTGCCTCCAAGCTAATTAAAAAGAAGAATTAATTGTTGTAACAGGATGTGAATAATTAAATCTCCAGAGACAAAAGTGGCAGGAAGAATAACAGTGATGAATACTGAATATCAGGCATCCACTTACACCCTCCACAGAGGCACATATAACACTTGTTCAATCCCATCTGACTCTTTGTGACCCTGTATGGAGTTTTCCTGGCAAAGATATGGAGTGGTTTGCCATTTCATTCTCCAGCGAATCAGGCAAACAGAGGTTAAGTGACTTGCCCAGTGTCACACAGCTAGTGAGCATCTGATGTTGAACTCAGGTCTTTTAGACTCCATGCTCAGCGCTCTGTCCACTGAGCTGCCTAGCTGCCTCCATATACAACACTAGCAGTATATAATTTTTCTAGAAGTTTGTCAGTGAAGGGAGTAGGAGAAAAAAGGGTCAAGGGAAATACTATTGGTTTTTAGTTAATGGGAAGGGTTGAGTGGGGATGGGGGAGAGAAAAAGCCATGTTGAGTTTGGAATGCTCACTGGACAGCCATTTCAATATGACCATGGGGCAGCTGGTGATATAGGCCTAGAACACAGGAGAAGAAGTAAAGCTGAATGTCTAGACCTGAGAATCATCTTCACAGAGATGATAATTAAGCTCATTGGAGCTTAGGCGGTCACCAAGAAGGAAAGTATAGAAAGAAGGCCCAGGACAAAGTTGTAGGATATGCTGACTATTAACAGCAACAACAGTATTTATATAGTGTTTTAAATTTTGCAAAATACTTTACAAATTATTTCATTTTATCCTCACAACAACGCTGAGAGATAGGTGCTATTACTATCTCCATTTTACAGATAGGGAAACTGAGGCAAAAAAGTTAAGTGACTTGCCCAGAATCTCACAGCTAATTAACTAAGAGAAAGGACATGGATGATGATCCAATAAAGAAGGCTGAGAAGATGTGGCCTGACAGGTTGGGGAATCAAGAGAGCACAGGGGTCACAAAAACCCTTTAAAAGGAGAAGTATTCAGGAAGAGAGCGTGATAACAGTGTCAAATGCTATAGAAGGACTAAGAAGGATAAGGATGGAGAAAGGGTTATTGGATTTGGCAATTAAGAGATCATTGGTGACTTTGGAGAGAACAGTTTCTAAGTAAGTGATGAAGTCAAAAGCTAGATGGCAAAGGGGTGAAAAGTAAATGAGAGGAAAAGATGTGGAGGTAATGAGAAGAGACAGGTTTTTCTCCTTTAGACTTTGACCATAAAAGGGAGATAAGCTATAAGACACAAGCTTGAGGAAATGGTATCATCAAATGAGGGCAGCACTTGAGGACCTAGAGAACCATATGTGGTCTCAAGGCTGTAGGTTCCCCACTCCTGAATTAGATAGAGAAATAAAGACAGAGACAGACAGATGCCACATACAGATGTATTTACCCTGGTCACTGCACTAAATGATGAGGACACAAGTATAAAGAATGAAAGGACTCCTGTTCTCATTGAGTTTATATTCTAATGGTGAAGACAATAAGCACTCAAAATTTATGACAGCAAAATAAAGTGTTTTATATACATACATGCAAAGTATTTAAATATGAAGTAATTTGGGAGGGAGAACACTAGCAGGTAGGGGACAAGGAAGGACTTAATGTCTTAAAGGAAGATTAGAAATAAGGAGGGAGTACATTCTAGTCATGGGGGAAGGCCAGTGCCAAAGGCATCTAGACAAGTAATGGAGGTTAGTGTGTGAGTAACAGAGAGAAAGCCAGTTTAGCTGAGTAGCAATGTGGGAATAATGCCCAATGAGACCAGAAAGATAGGGTGGAGCTTTAAAAGATAAATAGCAGTTAATATTTTAACCAAGATGCAATAGAAAGCCACTAGAGTTGGTTGAATAGAGAAGTCATGTGGTCTGATATGCTCTTGAGGAAAATTATTTCAGCAACAGTATATAGGATAGACTAGAGTGGCAAGAGCCTTGAAGTAGAGAGACCAATTAATGCTTGAAAGGAATTATTGCAAAAATCTGGGAGAGTGAAGGGACAAATAAGGGACTGAACTACAGTGGTTACTCAATGAGTGCCACTTCTACTCACTCAACTCCTTGAATGGAGAGAACTCAGAATCGAGAGATGCTGTAGAGGTAAAAATGGCAACTGATTGGATATGTGGGCTGAGGTAGAGTGAGGAGTCCAGGTTGATACTGAGATCATGAATCTGAGGCACTGGAAAGATGGTGGTGCCTTGGAGAGTAATGTAAAAGTTTGAAAAAGGGAAGAGTTTGAGGGAAAAATCAGTCTAGATGAGCTGTTGTCCCACCACATTTCCAGAATCCTGTACTTACAAAGCTGATTTTTTTTTAAAATCCAAGGGTATGTCTTTATATTCATTTCTACTTCATTCTCATTTTAAGTCCAATGCTCTAGCCTGTCAGGAATTTTTTGGATCCTGTTATCTGATGAGCCTGCCAGCTATCCATTATCTAAGTCATTGATAAAAAATGCTAAACAACCCAGTGCCAAGCACAGATTGCTGGGGCTCTCCATTGCAGATTACCTTGCAAGCTAACAACGAACCATTAACAACTACTCTCTGGGTCTTGGCTGTTCAGCAAGATCAGAATCCTCTTAATTGTATTATTGTCCATGCCATACCTCTCCAACTTTTCCCCAAGAATAGTTTGAAATATGTTATCAAATGTCTCCAGTTTAGTAACACTGTCAGAAAAAGGAAGTAATTATAATCTGGCTTGACCTGTTCACGATGAAGTCATACTGGTAGCTGGTACTTCCTTTTCTAGATACCCACTGATCATCACTTACATAATCCATTCTAGAAATAGAGAAGAGGCGACCACCCATCCCCACTCTAAAACTGTTAAAAACTTAAGAATAGGTAATCTAGTCTCCCATTAGCCTTCTCATATCTCGGATTAAACATGCTCTGTTCCTTTAATGTTTCCTCAGAGTATCTATCCGTCATTCCTTTAATTATGTTTGTCATTCTTCTCGAAACCATTTCCAAGTTTCCCTTACATGCTTTTTTTTAAAATCTGGTGATGGAAAGTGGACATAATAACTTAATGGTATGACTAAAGAAGACAATTGAGGTAGAATTGCTTCCTGAAGCATAACAGGCCAATGCTTCTTTTGATACATTCCAGAATGATGTTTCCTGTTTCTACTTCTTTATTACAGCATTATATGGCTTATTCAAATTCGACTTAGAGTTTGTTATGATCCTCAGGGCCTTTGCTTCTGCATTTATACCTAACCAGTACTTCCTCATCCTGAATCTGTATTATTTGATGCTAATTATGTTACCTTACCTTTGTCCCTTCAGGGCCATGTTTTCCCCTAACTGAACAGTCACTTGTAAAATAAAATCTGTGTCTTCCAGAGTATTAATAAACCCACTTAACTTCTTGACATTCACAGACTGGATCAATGTATTCTTAATACCTTTATCCAAATGATCAGTCAGAATACCGAATAGAATAAGGCAATAAGACTTATGCTCCTGAGTCACCCCTTGGGTTCACAGAATTTCAGCAATAATTCAGAAGTCATCAAATCCAGTAAAGACCCGAGCAAGATCCCAAAAAGGGGTTATCCAGCCTCTACCTGGAGACCTACAACGAGGAAGTATTCACTCCCTCCCTCAGGGATCCCGGTCTACTTTTGGCCAGCTCTATTTGTTAGGAAGTTTTTCCTGATATCAAGTCTAAATTTGCTTCTTTGCCATTTCCACAGATTATACCTACTGCTACCCCCTCAGGCCAAATCTAATTCCTTGACCCGTTGGCAGTCCCATTTTATACTGGTGAAGTTGATTCTTTGAACCCAAGTGTACGAGTTATCATTTATACCTCAATACACCAAAAGATTTATGATCTCACAGATGTAGGATTTCCCTCCAGTGATATAGATTACGACCTAACCATGCCTGCTCGTCCTGTGCAATTTTCATTCATACTTTCCCATAATACTTTCCCAGCATGCTTTGGAGCATCCTCATGTAGCTAGGTGGTGAGTGCAATGGATAGAATGCTGGGCCTGGAATTAGGAAGACTCCTGAGTTCAAATCTAGCTTCAGACCCTTATTAGCTATGTGTCCCTGAACAAGTCACTTCACCCTGTTTGCCTCAGTTTCTTCATCTGTAAAATGAACTGGAGAAGAAAATGGCAAACCGCTCCAGTATCTCTGCCAAGAAAACTCCAAATGAGGTCATGAAGAATTGGACATGACCGAAAAACAACTAAACAGCAATATATGACATGTTTGGCCTTCCCATCAATTATTCTTCCCTCTCCCTATGTGGCATCATCATTTGCTATCATGCAGACTTTGGATGACATCTTTCACACAACTTCTCTCATGTATTCTCTTGTGTGTAATATGTTCAAGTCTACTCACGACCAACATGTACCTCTGTATGGACCTATGAGGGATTTGCAACTTCAATTCTTCAAAGATTGTACTATTCTTCAACATTTATCCCCATTAAATTTTATCTTATTTGGGGCAGCTAGGTGGTGCAGTGAGTAGAGCACCAGCCCTGGAGTCAGGAGGACCTGAGTTCAAATCCAGCCTCAGACACTTGACACAGGTACTAGCTGTGTGACCTTGGGCAAGTTACTTAACCCCGATTGCCCTGCCAAAAAGCAAAAAAAAAAAATTCATCTTATTTGATTCGGCCTAATGTTCTATTTAGTCCAATCTTTTTGAATCCTTTTTTTAATCCAGTCAGTCAATAAACACTTATTAGGCACCTACTATGTCACAGACATGATAGTAAGCACTGAAGATATAAATATAACAAAAAAAAGTCCCTCAAGGATATTACAATCTAATGGGGAAATTCAAAAGGAAGCTGGAAGGCCGGGGGAGGGGCAGGGGAAGAAGGAAAGATTCCTGGTTCAGGCACATAATGGAGTGAAGCTAGGTGGGAAGTGAAGAGCTGGCTGGCCTAGGAACCTTCCTTATATACGTGGAGGTTGGAGAGGAGGTCCTGCTTTGCTTCCCAATTAGAAGAAACTGATGACGTGGAGTACCAAGGCTGATATGGATCTTGCAAGATGATGAGGTTCCCAGGCCACGATGAAGAAATTCAAAGGAATGTGGCTAGATGGCAAATGGACCCATATGCAAATTTCACCAGCATGCCATCTATGCCTTTGTCTAAGTCACTGGGAAAAAAATTTTAAACAGCACAAAACCAAGTAAAAATTCCTGGGGTACTCTGCTGGAACCACTTGCCAAGTTTTCATTGACCCATCAATGACTCCTCTTTAGGCTTGACCTTTCTGCCAGATTGAAAGCCAACTAATTATACCATTATCTGAGGCAGTGACATGGTACAGTAGATCAAGTGCTGAATCTGGAGTCATGAAAACCTAAGTTCAAATATGGCCTCTGAAACTTACAAGTCATGGGACCCTGGACAAGTTACTTAACTCCTGCCTGCCTCTGTTTCCCAATCGGTAAAATGGGGATAGTAATAGCACTTATCTCCCAGGGTTGTTGGGAGGATAAAGTGAAACAATGTTTGTGCTTCATAAACTTAAAGCACTATAAATGCTACCTCTTATTTTAATATAGCCCACTTCTCTTTATCTTTTTCACAAGAATAACATCACAAACAATCAAATAAATACTATGATGAAATCAGTCAACAAACATTTATTAAAGACTTTCTCAGTACTGGGCTAGTAACTAAGGATGAAAAGATAGAAATCATCCCTGCCTTTAAATACCTTATATCCTATCAGGAAAGACAACATGCACAGCTTAAGGTATGTGACCAATAAATATAACATAATTGAGAAGGGAAAGACAGTAGTAGCAGGAACCAACTGGGCAAGGCTTCTTGTGAGAGGTGGCATTTGAGCTGAGTTTTGAAGAAAATAGAACTTTTAAGAAGCAAAAGTGAGGATAGATTTCATGCACAAATGACATCCAGTGCAAAAGCATGCTAAAATGGGATACAGAGTGTTACAGATGAAGAACAGCAAAAAGGCCAGTTTGACTAGACCATAGAGTATTGATGCATAAGAAGACTGGAAAAGTAGGTAAGAGCCAAGTTTCATGGGATGGGGTGGGGGGCCATAAATGCCAGGTGCTTCTATTTGATCCTAGAAGTAATAGGGAGCCAAAGTAATTAACTGAGAAGAGGAGGGACAGTGGTCAAACTTGTTGTTTAGGAAAAGCCGTTTGGCAAATTGTGTGCAAGATGGATTGGAAAAGGGAAAGATTTGAAACAGAAGGCAGAGATGACAAGCCAGATGATTTCATAAAAACCTGGTAAGACTTACATGGACTGATGCAAAGTGAAGTGAGCAGAACCAGGAGAACTTTGTACACAGTAAGAGCAATATTACCCAATGAAGACCTGTGAATGATTTAGCTATTCTCAGCAATACAGTGATCCAAGAAAATCCCAAAGGACTCATGATGAAAAATGCTATCAACGTCCAGAGAAAGAACTGATGTTATCTGAAAACAGACTGAAGCATGCTATTTTTCTCTTTCTTTCCTTCTCTTTTTGTTCATCTTCTTGTACAAAATGACCAATATGCAAATGTTTTACACGATTGCACATGGCAGGGAGTAGGGAGGGAGGGATAGAATTTGGAACTCAAAATTTGAAAAAAAAACATTAAAAAAAGTTTTAATATGTAATTAGGGGGAAAATGTTATTTAAAAAAAAGAAAAAGAAGGGACCACTTCAGAGGCTATTGAAATAGTTCATATGAGAAGTATTGAAGGCCTGAACTTGGGTAGTGGCTGAATAAATAGATAGAAGTGGATGAGAGATGTTGAAGAGATGGCATTAACAAGATAGCAACTAGTTGGACTTGTAGGATGAGGGAGAGCAAGAGTCGAGAATGACAGCTAAGTTTTGACACTGAGAGAATGAAAGAACAGTGGTATCCTTGAGAGAAATAGGAAAATTCTTAGGAGGGGTGAGTTTGGGGATCAGAGGATGATTCTATTTTGGACATGATGAGTTTGAGTTGCCTACAAAGCATCCAGTTTGAAATGTCCAGTAGGTGAATGGTAAACAGTGATGTGGGACTGAATCCAGGAAAGAGACTAGAGAGACTAGCGTGTGTGTGTGTATGTATGTATGTACAGACATACATATATATATATACATATATACACATATACATATGTGTGTATGTATGTGTGTATGTATACATGTGTATGTGTATATATGTGTATGTATATAAATGTATCTGTGTGATATATGTATATATATAATGTATGTGTGTATTGTATATGTGTGTGTGTATATATTTATATATGCCCAAGGCAGAGCCTTGGAATTATACCCAGAATTAAGGGACAAAATATGGATGCTTATCTAGCAAAGAAAACTGATAAGGAGTATTCAGGCAGGTAGAAACAGAACCAAGAGAGAATGGGGTCATGAAAACATGTTATCTACAGAATTCCCCTGATCTACCTACCAAAGAAGGAAAACAAATTTAGTCTGGCATGACTAAAGACCGCATTCTTTATAACTCTAACATAATCATCTTCCATAGGATCATTGCATTCCTTCTAATAATGTCATTCATCCACTCGAAAGTCTTCAGTGGATCCTTGGTTAGACTCTAAGTTCCAAATCCTTATCCTGACATTCAAAGGCTTCCACAGTCCAGCACAACCCTCTCCTAGCTCTCTCTGCTCTAACCAAACTGAACCACATTTGTACCCCTAAACATATATTTTTTTTGTATTTCTCTGATTCTTTGTTTTGCTTTACCTCTCTCCTAGTGCTTAGCTGACTTGTCCACATACAAAGAGTGATTAATAGTTATTGAATGAAAACTGTTTGTCGGAAAAATATAGGGAAAAGCAACCAAAATAAAAACCTCCTTTATGCTCAAGGGTATTCCTATGAAAAAATTCAAGTGGCATATTCTTCTGTTTCTTAAGTCTGGTTATCTCCATATACAGGAGATACTTTATATATGCACGTAGAATAAATACAAGCAAGATAACTCAGCCCTTGTAGGTCATTGCTTCTCCCTTTCTCAAGATCCACCCTCAATCTCTCCAGCATATCTATGAATGAAGCAATTAACACCACTGAAACTCAAGGCAATAACCAGGGGATTTGAAAGACAGCAGAAAAAGGATGGAAGCAAGGCCTCCACCTACCTTTCTGTTGCTCTGCCTGAGGAAAGAAACTCTTGGTTATTTCTCAAGGTCATGTAGCTACTTGCCACTTCTTATCTCCTAACAGTTCTCATGACTGGTTGGTTGGAAGCATGGCCCAACAGCCAGTATGATATTTTACAGGCATCTTCCAGAAACCAGTATCTTGTTACAAAAACAAAGAGAAAATTCAGGTATGAGCCTTGGCCCTTAGGTCACTCTCCAGTGAATTCCTATATTTAATCTTGAATTGTTTTAAGTTGGAAAGGGAGACTATTCCAGAAGAAGGCTTACTCCAAAATACAAGCTGGGCAACTATATTTTCAAACTCAGGAACTTGTTTCAAATTTAAGTCTCATGTTAAGAACTGTATACCCCATCTCTATCTTACTAAGGGGGAAAACTTTTAAAAACTGTACCAGAGGAAGAAACAGTTCAAAAGCATTTGGAGAACTTTCCCATATTGATGTTAATTTCAATATTATGAAATGTTAGGACTTCTTTTTTTGAAATTTTAGAAGATATATAGGGTTCATTATTCCTTAAAAGTTCCCTCCTTCCCCAGCTCAAGCCCTCCCCACCAAAAAATAAACCCTACCAAATCAACCATCATCTCCATGAAGATTTCATCATTATCTTTTACTGGCAATCTGTGAATCCTCTGTGACCAAACTATTAAGGCAAATTTCCTTGGCTAAATTGTCGGTGAATGCCGGAGGAATTTTTTTCATGATATGTATTTTGCTACCCATGTGTCACAATGAACACGTGATTCTAGATTTACATATACTAGCTGACAAGATGCATAATGTAGAACGATTATGCTTAGTAAGCAGTATTGTAGACTTCCAGCACATGAAATGAAAATTGAGTATTCAAATATGATTCTCTTTCCACCATGCAAGTTTTGGTAATATGTGGATAATGGAGAGATAACAGAAATTTTTCCAAGGGCAGCATATACAAACAATCGATTCTTGATATTTATATCTATTTTTAAAAGACAAAAAAAAATGTAGGAAGATAAAGACAGCAAAAATCTAGATGAGGTTACCGAATTAAAGGAATGCACAATTAGAAAACTGTTTGTTACAATTGATGTTCCTGCATTAACCATATATGTAGGTAAATTATATTAGCAGTTCTACATGCAGTTTCTAATGGATTAACATTTAGTTCAATTAAGTTTCCTTTTTAAAGACAAATAATAAATTACATTTTAAAAATAAATGTATGAAATAAATCACAGAGTAAATTGTGCTTTAGATCAGAGCTGTCAAGCACAGGGCAGTATGCACCGGAGTGCAGAATCAGATTAAAATGCAACTGTGAAATATTTTTAAAAATATATAAATAAAATAGAACACAGATAATGTTAATATGTGGTTTTCTAAGTCAATATGTACCCACTTGGATCCTGATGTATATTTTAATGGCTCCCATATCTATTTGAGTATGATACTCCTGCTTTAGAATATGCCCATCTACACAGGCAAAATGGAATTGAGAAATTATAATAAAGTGGCTTCATGTGAACAGTCAATTTATCTGATATACATTAGGAGCTGTGATTTCAGTCACTCAGTTTATATGCCTTAAAATATAGACTTAAAATATAGGTTGTGGGGTGGATAAAGTGCTAGAGTTGGAGTCAGGCAGAACTGAATTCTAATCCTGCCAGAAACTCACTGGGTAACTCTAGACAAGTTACTTAAAACCTCTCATCCTCAATTTCTATATCTGTAAAATGAAATAATAAAAGCACCTACCTACTGAGGTTGTTGTAAGGATCAAATGATATAAAATATATAAAACATTCCCCAAGTCTTAGGAAGCTACATAAAACCTAACTATAGTTATAAAATAGTCTTAGAGACTGACTGTGACTGAGAGGGAGTAATTGTTGTGCTCTGATTACACAGCTAATAAACAGCAGAAGCAGGACATGAACCCAGATCTTCCTGATTTCAAGTGCAAATTGTGTTCTTGACTGAGTACACTTCTATGCCTCTCAAGCCAATAGGTGGTTAAATGGATCAAGTGCTGGACTCAAGGTCAGGAAGTAAGCCAATAAAGGTGCTATTTGGAGTACTAATTGAGACTATAAAATATGTGGTTCCTCCAGTGTTCATTTTCTTTGGAGTGACCAGCACCTGGAGAAGAAAGTAATATCTTTATCTTATCCCCTTATAGGCGAGATTAAACATACACACAAAACAATTAGATAGGAAGACAAGACAGAAAATAATCAAGCAAAAGTGACGCAAAAGGAAGATTGCCCAGTGTCACATCATAAGCCTTCCTAATGAGCTTCCATACAATAGTCCAAATTCATTTGAGTAATGTTCAAGACACTCAGTGTTCTGAACTCAACTTACCTTTCCACCCTTATTTCATACTATTCCTCCTCACATATCCCATGCTTCAGTGAAACTTAGCTGTTGACCATTTCCCTAAATCTCCTTTATTTTCCCACCTTCATTCTTTTGTTTTTCATAAAAGCTTGAGAACCATGGAAAGAGCCCTGGGCTTAGCGTCAGGAATACCTAAATTCACATCTGGCCTCAGACAATTATTTACTAGCTGTGTGACCCCAGGTAAGTCAATTCACCTCTGTTCATCTTGGTTTCTCAACTGCAAAATGAGGATAATAATAGCACATCCCTCCCAGGGTTGTTGTGAGGATCACATGAGATAATATTCATTAAAAGCAATTAGTATAGTACTTGGCACATAGCAGACACTACACAAATTAATACTAATAATAATGATAACAAAAAAGTGAAAAACATTGTGACCTAGAACCCTTGAGTTCCAAACCTTGCTCTGCTATTTAATAGAAATGTCATCTTAAGCAAGTCACAGAATCACAGAATTCAAGAACTGGAAAGGCTCTCTGTAGCTATCTAATCTAACCTATACATGAGAGGAATCCCCATTATGACACACTTAACAAGAGATCATCCAGCTTCTGCTTGAAGACCTCCAAGAAGAGGAATCCCTTTCCTCCTCCAACCTAATTCTGGAGACAGCCCATTCCACTTTTAAAGATCAAGAATTTTTAGAAATTTTTTTTCCTGATGTCAAGCCTAAGCCATTTTATAGCTAGCATTCGCTGCTTCTGATTCTACCTTCTAAGCCCTCCACATACCCTTCCAAATACATGAAGACAGCTATTAAGTCTCCAGAGACCTCCCCAATCCATTAGAGAAGGGAGGATTAAAGTGGAGAAGGAAGCATACCGAAGATGAGTAGCCTCTCTTGAATTCCTCAGGGGGCAAGAGCAAACATGTTCACCATTTCTGTGGCCCTTCAAAAATTTACCCTAGGTCCACTCAGAACCTCAATTTCCTCCTTCACTATTAGGAAACAGGCTGAAGCATACAGGGAAATGTACTGAACTTGAAATCAGGAAAGAGTAAATCTCAGCTCCGAAACTTCCCAAGTATGGAATCCTAGGTAATTCGCTTAACCTTGCTACTCCTCAGGTCCCTCATCCATAGCTCCTAACTCCCAGGGTTGTTATAAGGCTCAAATGAGATGACGCATGTAAAGTGCTATATAAATGTCAACTATCATCATCATCATCATCATCATCATCATCATTGTCTCCATTAAACTTCAGAACAGGACCACAAGGGCATCAAATCCTTTGGACCTGCCGAATGAACACAAACATGAAAGGTTGAGTTGGAACAGTTGGGTTTCTCAGTATTACCAATAACAAACCACTTAGTTCTCCTACCTTTTTAAGTAGATATACATGTGGGCAATGTTTGCAGCAATCCAAATCACATGAAGGCTTGTTTAATCTACTATCAATCCCACAATTCCTTTGATCACCGCACACATACACACATATAGGCCTAGAATACTTTTTCCACCCATTTCCAACCCATCCTTCAGGGCCCAGCTTAAGACCCATTTCCTTTCAAAAGCTATCTATCATCAGCCCAGACAGAAGTGACCTTTCTCTCCTCTAAACCCTTATAGTATTTGTTTTCCGCATCACTTATTATGCACTTATTTTATATTTCTTCTTTTATCCTTAATTATATTTTTATACGTGCAAGTCTGTCTCCATAACTAGATGCCTGGCATATAGTAGGCACTTAATATGAGTTGGTGGGTTGATTGATCCACCATAAGCTCCTTGAAGGCAGAGATTATATTTTATATTTCCTCGCCTAGGTCAGGATCTTGGACATAATAGACGTGTATATAAATGCATTTCAATTTATATCATAAGATCATTGATTTAGCACTAGAAGAGACCTTAGATAGGATATATAGCCAGTAAATAATAATAAATAGTTGGCATTTATATAGCGCTTTAAGGTTTGCTTTGAAAATATTATCTCATTAGAGAACCACAAAAACGGTGGGAAGCAGATGTTATATTAACAGACTAAATTTATGGATGAGGAAACAGACAGAGGATGAGCAGATAGGTTAAATGACTTGCCTACAGCCACACAGCTGGATTTGAAATCAGGTCTTCCTAACTCCAGGCCTAGTGCTTTATCTACTGATCCACCTAGATGCTGTTATATTCAATTATACATACATATACATATATATATATATGAGTATATGTGTGTATATAAATTTACTATCTATCTAACTGTTGTTTCCCCCATTAAATTGTGAACTCCTTGAGAGCAGGGATTTATTCATTTTATGTAATTGTATTTCCCCAGAACCCAGCACAGTGCCCTGGCACACAGTGGATGCTTAATAAATGCTTGTTGATTGATTTCTTGATTTGTCTCCCCAGCCTGGACCACCAAAGCTCCTTGAGGGCACTGACTTGATCTTATATTTCCCTTGTAATTCCTACACCACCTAACACAGTTCAATGAGAACCAGCAGGTGCTAAATCCATGGTATGGGTAATTGACAGAAATCACCTCAAAAAAAAAGCACCCCCTCTTCCCTGTGTACTGATGATAGTCTAAATGACTCTTCAAATATTGCATGGCTTCTGTTTTTTTTTTTTTTTAATTGTACCTCTCCTGCCTCTAAGAGCATTATGGGATTACTTCTTTACATAGAAACCAGTTAGCTTTTACATGCAACTTTAATACCTGAAATGCCACCCTGGCCCTCAGCAGTACAGGGACCACTTTTTCTACGATTTTTGTGTAATTGAGGGAAAATGTCTCGGGTCAGGATTCACAGTTTCTTCCAGCTCTTTTCCTTCTGACAAAGTTTTCTTTTTAGAGGGGCTAGGGAAATCGTGGTCCTTGGCTGAAGTTTTTAGTTTGCCCATTTCATCATTGGACTTCCAAAGGGTGCAAATCCTATTGAGCCTGCGAGTATCAGAACAAAGAAAAGTATTTAAATGTAGGCGTAGCTCCTAAGTGAGGACTGAATCTTATGAAATAAATTCAGGTCTCCACTAAATTGACATCAGGCCCATAACTTGGCCAGGAAAAAGCTTGTGGTAGAGATGTGCTTTTTAAAATGGCCGTAAAAGTAACATACAATTAAAAAAGAAAGGGAGCTGATTCCAAGACATTATGATGCATTCAAGTAATCTTGGATAGCAGGCAGATTACTGAGCTAAGCACCTACTTTGGATATTAGGCTCATTTAGACATTGTCTCATATCCCCTTTGTAAGGAGGACTAGGAAAACTTTGAGGAGCCACCTTCCAACTACCTTGCATTGATGCACAGAAAAGAATAGAGCAGAAATAAAAACCACAGAAGAACCATGTGCTCACCAACCCACATTTGGTGGCCCATGTGGGAAAAAAGGTCTCTTTCCTTGCCAAAGGTTTATAGCCATACTAGACTCCTCACTTGAATGCAGACAGGCAGGTAGCTGAAAACTCCTTGTCTGGCTAGTGACTCCTGAATATATTTTCAGTTGCAGCTCAGCAGACAATATAAAGACTGCCTAAGATTTTAAGCAGGCTGGAAGCATTTACCTACACATTCTCTGGATTCCACATGGTGATTGCATCAGCAGAGCATTGTTGCATGTGCTCAAAAGAACTCGGTTCATGGGCCAGTGATCTATATAGGACTCAGGTGGAATTCAGGTTGATCCAGTGGTTCAGGCTCAAAATTCATAAGAAATAAGACACTTATAAACTATTCACATTTATCAAAAGGAAGTTTACTTAATCATATCATAGAAAAGGTATTCATCAAGGTTACAGCATTGATTCAATGGGGCACAACTTCCCTGCCTCCCCATCGATCATGATGACACTTCTTAGAAGTGTGTCTCAGGCCTGAGGGAGCCCTTAATGCCCCCTACACTAGATTTGGGCACTCAGATGACCAAAGACTTGTGTCAATTGCTTAAGACTTAGTACGCTGAACCAATTAAGACTCAACGCAATTTCATTACTTCTTAAGGAAAAGAGAGCCTAGCCTCGGAAGGGTAGATGTTACTTCAAACACTAAATGTTTATCTCCATATTGGAGTATAAGACATGTTAGTACTGAAATACTCCAAGACTATGTTACTACATTTCATTAAATTCAATTCAACAAATATGTGGTTAAGTACCTACTAAGTGCAGTACATTGGGCTAAAAGATGGACTTTCATAGACAAGGAACAAAACAGTCCCTACCCTCAATGAACTTGCCTTCTACTGGGATGGAAAAAAAAGGTCAAGTAAATTAAAAGCATATATAATCTAATATGAAATAAATGAGGGAGAAAATGAACAGAAAGATAAATTCTATGAGGCAGAGGAATAGAGGTGAAGAGGGAGTATATTCTGGGCAGAGGAAATCATACAAAGACATGGAAGAGAGAGATTGAATGTCATGTATAGGAACAGTTAGTTGGCAAGTTTCGGTGGAATGGAAAGGACATAAAGGAGAATAATATTAATTAATACAAAAGTAGAAAGTTAGCTTCATACACTTGATTCAGGGCAAAATTATAATCAAATTATATCAAATACACATACCAAAAAATTGATACAACACTGCACAGACATTAATTTATTAATCAACAAAAATTAAAAGAGCATAATACTAAGTTAAGCACCCATGAAGTATATAAAAAAACCCCTTTCCATGCCCTCAAGAAGCTTATAACTTAGTTGGTAGATCTCAAATACACTTATGAGAAGGTCAATAGTATGCTGAGCTGCTTTCAGACACAAAACCCTATCTTTTTAATGGTAACATCGAAAGGAAAGTGGAGAAGAGACACATGTGAGAGACACTGTGATGGAAGTAGTTATAGGGTCTAGTGACTGATTGGATACAAGGCTCAAGGGCAAGAGAGAAATAAAAGAAAACTCAGAAATTTCAAGTGTGGATGACTATAAGAATGTGGCTTGTGTGAACAGTAATAGGAGGAGAAGCTGGGGAAAATGATGAATTACATTGCAGACATGTGGAGTTCAAGGTAACTAACTTAGAAATATCCAGCAGATAGATGAAGACAGAGACTAGAGATCAGGAGAGAGGTCACGGCTGAAGAAATTTTCTTATATTTAGGATCTAATCACAGAGGCAGTGATTGATGCCAGGGGAGCAGATATTTCCCAGAAGAAAGTATAGAAAAAGAAAAGCCAAGTGTTAAGGATTGAAAGGTCAAGAATTTTCTTTTAGGAAATGTTAGTTGAGAGAAGCATCAGGGGAAGAGACAAAGAAGTTTAGTCAGAGAAGTAAGATGAAAACCGGAAGAGTATGTTGACACTGAAGCCAAGAGACAAGGGAGTTTCAAGAAAGAAGTTCAGATGCACCATAGAGGCCAAAGGGAATAACACCATCGAAAAGGACGTTGCATTGTGGGATTGCTGACTTTTAAGCAGTAAGTGGTGGGAGCAGAAGACAAATTGTAGGCAATTAAGGATTAAGGGAAGGAGGTTAAGGAAGTAGAAATAGTAGGAGAACAGTTTCTTAAGAAATATTATAGCAAAAGGGGGGAAAAAGAAAAGTAACATGGCAGTTTAAAAGGTCAAAAAGGGTTTGGGGTTATTTTCAAGTTCAGAATTTCTGGTGGCTATCTGATGGCACAGGGAAGGAATCAATAGGGGAAGGGAGGGAGAGGATGACTGTGTGCATACCTTCAGAGACTGGAGGAAGTATGTAAGAAAACGTGGGTGAACAGGTTAGACTTGGAAAGAAGAAAGGAATAGTTAGCCTACCTTGCTCCATAAGTGAGAATATGTGACCCATATCTGTAGGCTATACTGGTCAAAGTGCCAAGGGCTCTTTGAACAATACAGACTCTAAGTATGGAAAATACAAATCTCAATGGGTAGCATCAAGTCAGCATCAAGCCTACCATCTGTTCCTGGGACTAGACTTATTCCTAATGACAAGTCACTCCCCTTCCCCACCTTGTACCTCAGTCTTTTTTTCAGAAGTTGAGAGGAACCTCAGAAGCCATTTATTCTGATCCATACATGAATAAGAACCCCTTCTATTGCATCCTGACAAGGATTCATCCAGCTTTTGCTTAGACATCTGTTGTTGTTTGGTCATTTCAACTGTGTCCAACTGTTCATGACCACATTTTGGGTTTTATTAGCAAAGATACTGGGTTTGCTATTTCCTCCCCCAGCTCATTTTATAGATGAGGACACTGAGGCAAGCAGGGTTAAGTGACTTGCCCAAGGTCACACAGCTAGTAAGCGTCTGGGGCCAGATTTGAACTCAGGATGATGAGTCTTCCTGACTCCAGACTCAGCTCTCTATCCACTACCATCACTAACTGCTCCTTGGAGATCTCTAGGGAGCAGGTATTCCCTCCCTCCTGAGACAGCCCATTCTGTTTTTGAACATTCTGCTCTAATTGCCAGGAAAAATACCCACCTATTTCTCCTGGGTATGAAGAAGGAATGAGAAAAGAGCTATGTGTGGGCATGTTCTGCAGATATGAAGTATTCACATTGGACTCAATGTGCCCTTATACTCTTGGCAGGCTTGAAAAGGGGAGTATCTTCCCTGCAACCCCCTCCCACTTAGTGCCTCCCTTCAAATAAGCCAGAGCAGTTCATTCACTGCTCTCCTAGAACCATAAGCTTCAGAGACCACCAAAAGCCAGAAATGCCCTTACATGCCTTTCTCAAATGTAGCATCTCTCTGTAGACCCCACAGAGTGGCATGGACAATGCCACAGAAAGCTACCTTGGACTGGATGTCTGCCTCCTCTTTCCTTTCCCCCAAACCTCCCTCCCCCTCCCTTTACCGCTACCACCACCCTAAGATTTGTTATTGCCTACTACAAGAAAATATTCCCAACCTTAATCATATTAGCCAGTGCTGAAAGGATATTAACAGCTGCCTAACACTTTCTATTTTCAAGGTGCTAGTTGCTAATGACTTAATCCCTACAAGAAGCTAGAGAGAAGAGAATTATTAGCCTAATTTCACAGATAAGATAAGGAAACTGAAGTCCATTGAGATTAGGTGACTTAAATTTTAAGAAGAGGGAGGAAGGAAGGGAGGGAAAGAGGGAAAGAGAGAAAGAGGGAGAGAGAGGGAGGAAGGGAGGGAGGGAGGGAGGGAGGGAGAGAGAGAGAGAGAGAGAGAGAGAGAGAGAGAGAGAGAGAGAGAGAGAGAGAGAGAGAAAAGAAGAAAAGGAAGGAAGGAAGGGAGACAGAGAGAAACACAGAGTCCATAACAAATCCAGCACTAGAATACTATATCTGAGTCTGGAAAATAAACATCTAACTGGAAGCTCAGGCTCAAAGAGAAATCAGAACAGACCTGCAGGCAATTGGGCAGCCTGGCTAATGAAAATCAGTCCACAAGCCTGAAAGAAATTTAATAAATCCTGTCTCCCTTTCTAGGAGGCCCTCATGGGAAACGTTGCTTCTGGGGAATCTGAGTCCATTGGCTCAAGCTGACGTTTCTGTATCTTAATTCTCATTATTTAGGGCTTTAGGGAGCAGTCAAAGAAGTTGTTGATAAAACTAGGAGAGGAAAAAGCAGCACTGGCAGACAGAACCCCATAAGTCACCTTCATCTTGACCAACAATCAATCATTCCTTCCATCCCACCTACTTCAATTAGCTCTAACCCTCTCCTGGTTTCATTGAATTCTTTACCCTTCTTAGATGCTTGTATGCTCTCTTTCAGAGCTAGTAGAATTCAGGACTTCAAAGAGTAAAGGCACAGTCATACATTGCTAGAAATAAACTACAGAGTTTATTAATTGCATGTCATTGATGGAACACACACACACATACACAGGATAGAAGGAGAACGATGCTCTCAACTCATGGCCACCTTTAGATCTCAGTCTTATTTTGATTCTGAGAAATGACACCACATGGCTAACCAAAGTTCAGGACCTCAGCCCTACCCAAGTGCAGACTAATACAGAGTGCCAGGAGGTAAGTAGAGCTAACTTCATTCTTACATGGCCAAAGGGAGCAAGAACTGTTGATAAATATACAAATCCGAGGAAAGAAGACTTCAGACATCTCGGAATATATCCATCCTGAGCAGAGCAGATAAGAATAAACACAAAGGTATGGTAGAACCTGTCAGAAGCTGCAACAATGAATTCATCACTCGTCCTAACTGCTTCTATCTACATATCCTTCTTTGGAAGGGGACCAGTTTAACTCGCCTGTATTTCCAGCTTCCCTGTGATTTTAGAAAAGGCTTTCATATCGACTCCCAAGATCGAATCGCCACTCTCACCTACTGCTGCTTTTGATTTCTTTTTCAATAGAATTTAACCAACTCAAAAAGCATCAATTAAGCGCTGACTCCATTCAAGACAGTATATGTTAAGTGCCGGAGATGCAAAGACAAAGTGAACAAAATAGTCCCCGCCTTTGAGGAGCTTACATTCTATTGGGGAGAGGTCAACATTTAGGCAGATAATTATATATATATAAAATCATTTGAGGAGGGAGTGAATACTTACAACAGGTAAAGAAAAGGGAGAGGTGGGCATCCAAAAATGCCACTAACATTCAGCTTTAACAACGGCAGTTTTGTATAGGACAAGAAAAAATATTCCTACCTGGAGCTGTCCAAAACTGGAGAGAGCTGCCTCTACTACAGGTACTGGCTTCCTTTTTTATTGGAAGCCTTCAGAAGGATGATGGATAAGTACTTTTCAAGAATATTATAAACATGATTTTTGTACTATTAAAGGTTGGACCACATGGCTCCTGAGCTCCCTACCAACTCTGAAATTTTGTGATCTTGTGATTTTGAAATTCTCGTATATACTACGTGCGACTTCCCTTTGCTCTAGTAATCCTGTCCAAAAAGGAAATGAAGTTAGCTTGACATGACCTGTTCTTCATGGACCCATGCCAACCTACAGGGATTATTGCTTCCATTTCTAAGTCACACAAACCAAATTTTTAACAAGATTTCATTCTACAATTCTGCCATGAATGATAGCCAAATTTACTAGCCTATGATTTGAGTAATCTGCCTTTTCTTTTTTTTTTTTTAATTTCAAGAACATTGGTTTATCTCTAGTCTATTGGTAGTTCTCCATGAGTTTTCAAAGCTCTCCTTTATGTGCACTATTTCTGATCCATAAATCTTGCCTCCCTAACCTATAGAAGGATGCCCAAAGGCCAGTGCCACATCTCAGACATCTTTAACACACATATGTATAACACCTAGCACTGTGTTAGGCATATAGCAGATATTTAATAAATGCTTCCTGATTAATTTCTCTGGACCTTAATGCAATTTGATAATCAAAAGGCATTTTTGTTTGAATTTTATTTTATTTATAATTTTATAATTACATTTATAAAATAATTTTCTTTATTTTATTCAAATAAAAAGCATTTTTCTCTTCCTCCTAACTCCCCCTAATGGAAAGAAAACAAAAGCAAAACCCTTGTAACACATATGCATAGATAAGCAAAACAAATCCCTATACTGTCCATGTCAAAAAATGTCTCTCATTCTGCATTTTGAATCCATCACCTCTGACAGTCAGTAGGTAGCATACTTCATCATCAGTTCCTTAGAATTGTGGTCAGCCATTGCAATGATCAGAATTCTTCTGTCTTTTGAACTTGTCCAACAACATTTTTGCAATGCCAGAGAGTTTTGACATCAATTGCAAGACAGAGTCCCCTTGAATGCATTGCTTTGGTTGCTACATCTCCATCCAGCACTCAA
Organism: Trichosurus vulpecula; assembly: GCF_011100635.1. NCBI lineage: Eukaryota > Metazoa > Chordata > Mammalia > Diprotodontia > Phalangeridae > Trichosurus > Trichosurus vulpecula. The sequence goes on from NC_050577.1 coordinate 77,533,574, forward strand.
AACCAATTTACGGGGTTTCTTTCCCATGGTTTGCAACCCATAATTTCTTTACCAAGATAAGCCTAAATCCTGCTGATGATTCTTATCCCCATACCCTCATGCCAGACTAACTTCATATCCTTTTGTGACAGGGTCATGAGATTGGTCAATCAGGGAAATGCCATAGATAACATGTGCATGCCTAGCCTCTCCCTGTTTCTCATACAGCCCTTATTCTTTTCCAGTTGAACTTCTGGTTTCCATTTTTTTCCTTAACTTAGATACTTCATAGAACTGAACTGGCAGCTCACACTGAGCATGACCAGTAAACTAGGAAGATGTGGCTGATAAGCATTCAGCAGTAACTTGACTTTATCATCTCAGTTATGTATAAATCATTGTATTCCCCAGCTACAACTGATCCGTTTTCCCTAGTGTACTTTGAGAAAACATCTCAAACCAGTTTTACTACTTAATTGAGCCACACAAATTTCACTACTAAGAAAGTAAGTCCTGAACACATTAGAACAGACTGAATCCATCTTATGCAGTAATAGCCAATAGGTTTCCCAGATGTTGAAAATAAAAATTAAAATCCTTTTTAAAAAATGATGTTGGTAACACTCATCAGCAAACATAAACATTTCATTACGCAAAGAACAAAAAAGAACTATATACAAAACTATAACTTCCTTATATATAGTTTGTTTTCTCAAGTGCATATTTAATTTAACAAGGTAGTAACAGGATTACCCCATCTACACCTTCTTATAAGCTTATTTTGTTTTCTTCAGTGTACTTTTAATATTTTATTGGTGCCTTGTTCTTTATTTATTTTTGCATTTCTAGCAATACCCACCATCACTCCCCCGCCCACAAGTCCATCCACCAATAGAAGCTCTCCTTTGTAACAAATGAGTATAGTCAATCAAAACAAATGAAATCATTGGCCAAGTCTGAAAACATAGGCCTCATTCTGAGTCCCTCACTACCATGTCAAAACAGTCAATTGTTTTTTTTCAGAACCCTTCATTATATCAGTTTAGTAGTGATGAAATGCAATAAACAATTAGATGCTGGTGATGTTTTTTGTCAAAATGTTAATACTCAGTAGTTGCTAATTGCATTTTCTATCTGCCAACACTGTGGTGGTGACAACCCAGGTGGAAAGGGGAGTCAGAACGCTTGGCTTTGACTCTTAATAGCTGTGTGATTTTGGGTTAGTCCCCTAACTTTACTAAGCCTCAACTTCCTTGTTTGCAAAACAGGATAACAATATGAACTTGCCTCACAGGTTGTTGTGGTGCTCAAATTAGATATCATAATGTAGCTCACTTTTCTAAAGTGTTTTCAGATCTGGTTTCCTCAAAATGACCCAATGAGGTAGGATAACAATTTTTATCCTCATTTTACAGATAAAGAAACTGAGTCTCAAAGAGCCCATGGGAAGCAGTGTAGTGTAGTAGAAGAAATATTGGATTTGGAGTCAGAAAACCCGGGTTCAAATCCAAATTCTACTAGTTAATTCCTAGATGAACCTGAGCCAGGTACATAATCTCTCAGTTTCACTATCTGTAAAATGAAAGCATTAGACTAAAGCTGAGAGTCTTCACCTGGGTCCATAAACTTGGTTGTTTTTTTTTTTTTTAATTTTGATAACTATTTCAATTTTGCTGGTTTCCTTTGTGATCCCATAGATTTCACCAGATTGCCAAAGGGGTCCCTGACACAGCAAAGGTTAAGAAGACCTGAACTTTGAAGGCCCCGTCTTCAAGGTCCCATCTAGTTCGTTAACCGTATGATCCTGCACAGGTAGCAAACATCTGAATCAGAAGTCTAACCTAAGTCTCCTGACTCCCAGACCACAGGCCAGTCCGATAATAGCTTTTGATCCAGAAGGGAGCTTAGAGGTTGTCTAGTCCAACTACCAAACCTTACAGAAAAGGATACCAAGATCCACAGAAAATAAATGACTTGTCTAAGGTCACATAGGTCGTAATGGAGCTGGGATTTGAACTTGAATCCTTTAACTCCAAATCCAGCATTCTTTCTACTGTAACACACTTGCCTAGTCCACCATGTTAGCTCACAATTTATATAAACGTGCTTTATAAACCTTAAGGCCCTCTAAAAATTTATTATTATTAAAAATAATCCTAATGATTAGGCAGAGTAGGCAGATCCTAATGAGTAGGCAGAGCAGCATCATGTAACATTTTAGTACAACTTTTTGATAGAACATGCTATAGAAGATAAGTGTCTGTCTCCCCATTCATTATTGGCCACGTAATGGCCTTGCCCTTTCCGTTCACACAATGTATGCATCTTTTTTTTCTATCCTCCTACCCAATAAACATATGCTACTTTGGTTTTACTCCATCACTGTTGTCTTCTAACAGAAGTCTAATCAGCTCTAATAAAAACAGAAATTGCCTTTAGAAGGAAGATGAAAGATTTGTTTTTCAGACGGGCTTAAATGAAAATTTACAATTAATTAACTGAAGACTGTGAAGTGATGGGAAAACTCCCAAGTTCATAGAAATCAGGAAAAGTAAACCGAAAGTACAAATATCAGTAACTATAAGGAGAATACTCAAAGACACAACAGCATGTGTCGAGCCTGCCTTTCCCACATCACAGGATCATAGAAAATATTCTGATTTAATTACCCTGCCCGTAGATTAACAGGCATAGGGGACACTTCAAATCTAAAGGACAATGAATTCTAATTCCAGATCTGAGAATGATCCATTTGGCCAGTGACAAAAGCTCTCTATATTAGTTCCCCATATGTAACAAATAAACATGAGATGACAAATAAAAAGTACCAGGCTTTGAAATACTGTGTCTTGTATTTCAAACTATATTTCTTATATATGTGAGGCAGCTTAGTATAGTGGAAAGAATACTAGATCTGGACTTTTGTTGCTGTTTAGTCATTTCAGTTATGTCCGACTCTTTGTGACCCCACTTGGGGTTTTCTTGGCAGAGATACTAGAGCGGTTTGCCATTTCCTTCTCCCAGTTCATTTTACAGATAAGGAAACTGAGGCAAAGTTAAATGACTCATCCAGGGTCACAAAGCTAGTAAGTGTCTGAGGTCAGACTTGAACTCACAAAGCTGTGTCTTCCTGACTCCAGGACAGGCACTCTATCCATTGCATCACCTAGCTGCCACACCTGGAGTTAGGAAGACCTAAGTTTGAGTTCTTCCTCAAATACTAACTGGTTCCATGACCCTGAGCAAATGCTTTAACTTCTCTCTTTCTGTTTCTTAATTTGTAAAATGGTGATAATAGTAACACCCAGGGGTATGCTGAAACTAGCTCATATTAGCTCAGAAGAGCCAAACTGTTCAAGTTTCAGGGTCAGCATTTACACCTTAGAAAACAGCAAACTACATATCCCACCTTGATTTATTATTTTGTTGATCCTCTAAACCTAAGAAAGTGATGGAAAAACGTTAATAAGTTTGTTGCATTTACCTTTTGTTTTTGGGTGGGGGGGAGCCAGTCGTTAAATGTTTATCAGCAGACTACCGGTAACATCTACCAATAGTGTTGTTGTGGGGATTCAATGAGATGACATGTATAAAGTGCTTTATAAACCCTAAAGCACAAATGTTTGCTGTTAATGCGGCATAGGTGGTGATGAGGCATATGAAGTATGCATTACAACAACATCTTGGCACAATGTGGCTCTATACTCACGAAGTAAAATAAAAATCTGAAGAAATTACCAGGTAATTCAATTTTCTCTATTCACTCACCAAGAAATATGTGTTTGTTTGAATTAACAAAACAGTCTGAACAACCGATCGTGGTCCTAAATAGAGAAGCTTCGTCAACAGAGTGCCGGACTTTGAGTCACGAAAACCTGATTTTGGGTCGTATCTGACACCGTGTGACCGTGGAAATTACTTAACTTCTTTGGTCCTCAGTTTCTTCATCTGCAAAATGGGCGTAATAATATTTTGTAGTATTCAGCCTCAGCTGTTGTAAGGATCAAAGGAAGCAATGTATGTAAACTTTAAAGCACCGTAAAGGTAAGCTATTATTACCCACTGGGCTACCTAGCTGCTTCAGGAGATGGTTGTTAAACTTGGAGTTGGGAAGTTCTGAGTTCAAATGCAGCCTCAGACACGTACTAGCTGTGGGACTCTAGGCAAGTCATTTGATTTCTGTTCTCAGCCTCAGTTTCCTCACCTGTAAAATGAAGATAACGATAGCACCTACCTCCCGGGGTTGTGGTGAGGATAAAATGAGATAATATTTGTAAAACACTTTGCAAATCCCAAAGTGCTATATAAAATGCTGGCTATTATTCTTTTTTTTTAACCATGTCTTTAATATTCCAAATACACTTAACCCTTCTACTGAGCCCATTTTTCTTGGCAAAGAATGAGTCTACACTTACAAAATAAAACAAAAAATGCAGGAAATTGCTAGATAATTCAATTTCCCTGTTACATACACACACACACACACACACACACACACACACGCATGAGCAAATCTTTATTTGTTTGATTCATCTGAGTATCATATTTGCCATTTGAATTGAAACACTAAACTTCTTTTACAAATTTCCTATTACTCTAAGTACAGTTATCTAAGGATAAGTCAGTTTTGTCTGTATCTGAATATTGCCCCTTATTTCATTTAAATGAACTCCATATCACGCATTCTCACACATAAAATATGTATATATTTGAAACTCACTAAGTTCCTCCTAATTTCAATTCTGTTGAAATCCTATTAAGAATACAGCTAGTATCTCCATTGATTTTTTTTATGTGATGCTACAGGCAAACAACATTCATAATGATAGCAATAAGATGGATCCCTGGGCTTGTGTTAAAAGAGAAGTCAAGACTGGAAGAGAAATATAATATTTTGAAGCTGAATTTTAACAAAAATGACAAGGTTGGCCATTTAATATACAAAGTAGCCATTTTTTTGAAGTGACAGATTGAAGGGGAAATCTTTTAACCACATAAAACTTGGCAGTAATATAGTATACAAGAATATCTTGCTAGGTACAATTTGACAGGAAATGGCACACACAAATGTTATTAAAGCTATAAAACTCTGAAGATATGTGTGCGTATCGTGTGCGTTATATATGTAGTATATATGTGTGTATATATATGTGTGTGTGTGTGTGTGTGTGTGTGTGTGCATTAACATATATACACACACATTCTACTGAATAATTTGAGCTCTCTGTAAGTACTCAGCCAGGGATTGGTAGAAGGAGATTATACAATCAGACGATCTCAGAGTTTCAAAAGATCTCAGAGACCTTAGTTCAAACAATATTGGAAGAAGAATCTCATCTCATACTAAAGCATTATAATAAGGATGCTAATACTACCATCATCACTAATGATAGTGATAATGGTGATGATTATGGTACTCAGTCCTTTTATGAAAATTTGGTCATCTTCATCACCACTATCATTAAAGCTTATTCTATGAAAAGCCCTAAACTAGGTAGTTAACAAAGCAAACGACCATGAGTGCCCCCTCCTCTCTGAGAGTTTTTAATATTAGAAATGTCCAAAAGAGAGAAAGTCACTTGAACAAGCATTAGATAAATATATTAAATGGTTGTCAAGAATATGCTGGATTACAGGAATATTGGAATGAATGCTCTGGTTGAATCTGAGTTGTAAATAGCAATTTGGGCTCCTTAGGAAGCACACTCACAGAAAGCAAGAAAAATTTTCCCACAAATCAAGTCTTTAAAGCAAATTCAGTTCAGAGGGAAACCTTTATACTGCTAGGCCACTTCTGGGGGGACTGTGCCAAAGTAGCATTCACCTGCTATGAGATCTGGTAGCTTTCTATTTTAACTAATTATCCTTGATGTTGTTCTTAAGGTGTTTTTCAGTTGTGTCCAACTCTTTGTAACCTCATTTGGGGTTTTCTTGGCAAGGATACTGAAGTGGTTTGTCATTTCCTCCTCCAGCTCATTTTACAGATGACAAAACTGAGGCAAATAGGATTAAATGACTTGCCCCGGGTCACACAGATAGTTAAGTGTCTGAGGGAAGATTTGAACTCAGGAAGATGAGTCTTCCTGAATCGAGATTGGGCATTCTAGCCATAGCATCATCTTATTGCCCAATTATCTAGGTAAATAAGCTAAATTGTTTCCATGATGCTGAAGATGTATAACTGGTGGTAGCACTCTCTAAATTTCATTGTCCTTCAACAAAGCCCTGGTAGCCCTGCCCTAGTTACAGTTCTGAATTGAACTAAGTTATTTGTCATCTCGAATCCAATTACAGAAGGATCTATTTTCAAACATTTCAGGTCCCAAAAGGAATATAAAATAGGTTAAGAGGTAAAGAACCTATTGTTGCCACAAAGGGGTATCTGGGCTACATTTAAGAAAGAGATCAGATCAAGAGAAATGCCTTCACAATAAGGGGATTTCTGCTTAGTTTTAATATGGAAACAATATGGAAGTTTTACAATTGATAATTCTATTTTTGAGAGAAAGGATGGAGTACTTAGTCAAAGTCCTACCTCTGATACCATCTTCTGACTGACTTCTGGATCTCCACAAGTGATAATGATCCCCTCCCAAACCACCTTTAGTCAACTACTTTGTATATATTTGCATTTATTCACTTTCGATTTAAACTATACATTTTATATGTGAACTTTTCTCCTCTGTCAGAATACAAGCTCCTTGTGTGTAGGAATGGTTTCATTCTTTGTACCCTAGTAGTCTAGCAGAGTGCCTGGCACATGGTTTTGTGGCCCTGGGCAAGTAACTTTCAATGTTCCCAAACAGCTCTCTAACACTATAAATTGTAGAGAACTTGCTGATCTGTTTCCTTGGAGAGAGTTCCCGCACTAGAAGTTCCCAAACTGATGAAATCACAGGACTGGACAATTTTTTTAAAAATTAATTTCTCAAATTTTTTGAAAATTTTCAACAGGAGCACATCAGCTTAAACGTCATCTTAGAAATAAGAACTTTCCTGATTCTACTTTCCCTCCCCTAGCAGTTGCTCATATTCTCCAACACCTCTGCCATCCCAAAACTGTTATGTATGACCTTTGCATGTATTTTATATTCACTTATTTATATCCATGCTATTTTCCCCAATATACCATAAGCTTTGAGACTTCTTCATTCTTGTCTTTGTTTCACCAATGCTTACTATATGCTTGACACATAGTAGGGACCTAATAAAGGCTTGTTGCATTGAGCTGAATGAACATTTGCTAAGCAACTCTCAACATATAATGTATGAATTGTGCACTAGGCTCAAGGGAAAGTAGTTTGGTTTTTGTTTTTTTTTTCTGATACTGATTAACACCAAGGTAGGGCTGCATAGAGGAGGATGTAGAATTTTAACAGTTAAAATGAGATTATTGGCAGCTTTTAGTGATGCACATCCTCTCTAGATAACTGAGAATAAACACCACTGTTTTCACCAGCATCAAATACATTGATCTCAATAGACTTGGCCCAGTACTAAGGTTTTCTTAGGTTAGGTAGGTAACTACAAGTCTTTTTTAAGGTCATAGGGTGCATTGATAACAAAACACCACATAACTGTTTAATAATCCTACTTGTCTTGTCTTTATTTTCTACCCTTAGGCCATGTTATTACACTTGGTGTCAGGTTTGTTTTTTTAATTAGCTAAATCATTTGAAAAATGAAGATTTGATTGGCTTGGTGACTGGCTCAACAGTCATAATGGCAGAACTAAGGATGTATGCACCAAAGGTACAAGAATGATGAGACCACCTGGTCTACTTTGACTCATGTGTCACAGTAAAATATCAAAAACATCTTTAAACTTCAAATCTATTATCACTCCATAATGATTTTTTTTCTTTTTTGTTCCTGATTTCTGATTTTATCAGTGTAGGGATCTAGTTTCAAACATTTCAGGTCCTAAAAGAAATATAAAATAGGTTAAGAGGTAAAGAACCTACTGTTGCCACAGAGGGTTATCTGGGCTACACTTAAGCAAGAGATCAGATCAAGAGAAATGCCTTTACAGTAAGGGGATTTCTGCTTAGTTTTAATATGGAAGTTTTACAATTGATAATTCAATTTTTGAGAGAAAGGATGGAATAGTTAGTCAGTGACTACTGTAAACTCCCTCCATAAATGCAACTTGACAAATAACTATAACTTAAGAGTAATAAAGAGCTGTCTGGTACACTGAGATGGGTAACTAGCCCAGCTTCACACATCCAATGGGTATTAAAGCCAAGACTTGAATCTAGTTCCCCCTGATTCCAAGGATTCCACCTCTATTTTCTATGCCCCTCTGTTTCCTTATTAATCATTAATCCATAACAATAAAATTAAATTTACACCATAAGCCAATATGGCCACATAGCCACGGATCAGATTTTGAGAGGTCTGGGCTCTAATCCCTACTACTAACTATTCTGTTGTTGGTGATAGTGGTATTGTTACGATTGAGTCATTCAGTTGTGTCCAACTTTTCATGATCCCATGGACCATACATAACATGCCAGAGGCTTCTATCATCCACTATCTCCCGAAATCTGTCCAAGTTCATGTTCACTGCTTCCATGACAGCATCCCTCTCATCCTCTATCGCTTTTTCCTTTTCCCTTTAATTTTTTCTAACATCGGCATCTTTTCCAATAAATCCTACTTTGTCATTTAGCCAAAGGATTTCCACTTCAGTTTCAGTTTCTGTCCTTCCAAAAAATAGTCTGAATTATTTAAGTATTGACTAATTTGATCACCTTGCTGTCCAAGGGATTCACAAAAATCTTCACCAATACCATAATTAGAACCATCAATTCTGAGGCATTCACCCTTCCTTAAGTGTCCAACTCTCACAGCCATACATTAATACAGGAAAACCCACAGCTTTGACTGTATAGACTTTTATTGGCAAGGTCATGTTTTTGCTTTTTAGTATGCTGTCCAGATTGACCATAGCTTTCCTTTCAAGGAGCAAACATCTTTTAATTTCATGGCTGCAGCCACCATCTGCAGTGATTTTTGAAACCAGGAATATAAAATCTGACAGTTTCCATTTCTTCTCCCTCTATTTGCTAAGTGATGGAAACACTTGAAAAGATCTTAGTTTGTTGTTGTTGTTGTTTTTTATGTTAAACTTCAAGCCAGCTTTTACATTCTCCTCTTTCACCCTCATCAAGAGGCTTCTTCATTTCTCTTCACTTTCTGCCATCAGAGTGGTGTTATCTGCATATCTCAGATTGTTGATATTTCTCCCAGCTACCTTAATTAAGGCTTTTGATTCATCCAGCCTGGCATTTCACATAGTGTATTCTGAATATAAGTTAAGTAAATAAGGTGACAATGTACAGCCTTGTCTTACTTCTTTCCCAATCTTAAACCAATCAATTGTTTCATGTTCAGTTCTATTACTTCTTGACCCACATACAGGTTCCTCAGGTGAAAAGTAAGATGATCTGATGTGCCTATTTCTTTGAGAACTCATCACATTTTGTTATGATCCACCCAGTCAAAGACTTTAGTGTAGTCAGTGAAGCAGGTAGATGCTTTTTTGCCTGGAACTACCTTGCTGTCTCCATAATCCAGTGAATGTTGGCAATTTGGTCTCTAGTTCCTCTACCTCTTTGAGAACTAGCCTGCTCTTCTCATAATTCTCAGTTCACATATTGCTAAATCCTAGCTTCTAGAATCTTAAGCATAACCTTGCTTCATGTGAAATGAGCACAATTCTTCAGTAAGTTGAACATCCTTTGGTATTATTCTTCTTTAGGATCTGGATGTAAACTGATCTTTTTCCAATCCAGTGGCCACTGCTGAGTTTTCCGAATTTACTGGCCTATTGAATGCAGCACTTTAACAGCATTATCTTTTAGGATTTTAAACAGCTCAGCCAGAATGCTGTCACCTCCATTACCCTTAGCCTTAGCAATACTTCCTAAGGCCCACCATTTCATTCCCCAGGATGTCTGGCTCTCTCTTCTTAATCTCTTTTGCTCCTATGAAGTACCTCTCATTTTTGTCTTTTATCCTGCCCATTTTTGTTTATCTCCTTATTTCCTTGAAGAGATCTATTGTCTTTCTCATTCTATTGTTTTTTTCTCTATCTCTTTGCATTGCTCATTTAAGAAAACCTTCCTATCTCTCCTTGCTATTATTCTCTGGAATTCTGTATTCATAGTTGGGTATATCTTTCCCTTTCTCCTTTTCCTTTCACTTTCCTTCTTTCCTCACCTATTTGTAAAGCCTCATCAGACAGTCATTTTGCATTCTTTTCTCTGGAATTTTTTTGTTGTTGCCTCCCATACAATGTTGTGAACCTCTGTCCATAGTTCTTCAAGCAGTCTATCAACCAGATTTAATCCCTTAAACCTATTCATTAGCTCCACTTCATATTCATAAAGGATGTTATTCAGGACATACCTATACAGTCTGATGGTTTTCCCTACTTTCTTCAATTAAGTCATAATTTTGCAATAAAAAGCTCATGATCTGAGCCACAGAACCTTTTATAAATGCTTGGCTTTCAGTGAGACTCAGCTTCTACGTCTATAAAAATAAGAATTTTGCAATGGATGATCTCCAAATTTCTTTCAACTGCAAACATCTATAATACTATGAAAATGGTATACATTGAATGGGATGAAGCTTGGTAAGGGAGATTTCTCACTGATACCCAAATTCAGTAGGCTTGTTAATCAGCTAATGTGGATTAATCATCTTGCCAGCTTGATCTAATTGGCCTCAAAAATATAGTTATCAAAAAAGGGAACATGGAGAGTTTGGTAGAATCATTTGGGGGAACTGATATCTAAGCTCATTTGACTCCAGGCAAAACTTTTTTTTCCACACATGCTAATGAATCCCATAGCCTAGTTTACATAGAGATCTTAACTACCACAGCCTCTCTCTGGGTGAGAAGTGGTAAACCAAAATACATGTGAAAAATTGAATCTATCCCATGGGCAACGAGCATCAATCTTACCTAATAAACACCCTCCCCTCAAGATCTGGGAAACCAAACAGGTAACCTGAAGAATGCAGTTTTCCCTAGGAAGTTTGAAGTAGATGCTCAGGTCTGTTAAGCAGAAAGATATCTTATAAAAGTTAAAGCAGATACAAGACATGTGGAAAACAAACACTACTCTTTTTAAAGTGTTATTACAGAAACCACCAAAAAAATATTCAGCTTCAAGCTATGACCAAAAATTGAGTTTGTTTTTCATTTGATGCAAACCCTAATTCCTCCAAAGCAGTTGCCTCATAATGATCTTGGGAACCTGGAAATGAAATGAAATGAGAGAAAATGGAACACATCTGCCTGGTTTGTTATAAATTGTCCACAAGACCAGGGAAAAAGCCAATGGTAAAAATAAACTCACTGGCATTAAGTATGACCTCGGTGCCCTAAAATCTCAACCAATCCATTATGAGCTATTATGCCCGGCTTTCCATTAAGAAGAGGATTTGGAGGTATTTCATTGTACCATGATAAAGGCAGTTGCAGATTTTGATAGGATCAAAAATAACTGATCCTGTCTAAACCTTGGTAATTGTATATTGAACAAAGTAGTGATTTTTGGACTGCCTTCATTTAGTTCAGCTGCACTCACATAGAGTAAATGGATAAACAAGCCGGTTATTACTGACATCAAAGGGAACTCCATACTTCAGTTAATCTGTTTGCATTTCATCTGTAAATATAATTTTTACAGTAAATTAGATGAATCTCATCCTCTCCCTTATCATCAAAGTATAACCCCCTTCCTTATAAACAGAAAATCCTCCTTCTGCCCCCAAACATTCCATTAATTGCCTTGCCATTTATTCATTCATCCATTCATTTATTCAATAAAAAAATTACTGAACATCTAATACACATTAGGGAGATAGAACCATTATGATGATAAGATAGAAATAAAGATTGGATCTGTGATTTCATTGATATAGGGAACTCCCCAGTGAAGGAGTCCAGCTATGAAGGCAGGTCAGCATCTTCTCTGCAATTAACAGCCTGAGAGAGTTCCCTCCAAGATGGCGAGACTAACTGATATCAAAAGACAGGCTCCAAGGCCACCTCTCCATCCACTCTACCACACTGCTTCTCTTGTTCGCACAGTGATGATAAGAATAACTGACATTTATAAAGCACTTCACTATCGATCGGGAGCTTTCTTCACAACGACTCAGTGAGGTTAGTGATACACATATTATTATTCTTATTTTAGAGGTGAGAAGACTGAAACTTGGAGGGTCAATGATTTACCCTAGGTTACACAGCTAGGATCAGCTAGGTGGCACAGTAAGTAGAGTGCTGGGCCTGGAGTAAGACTACTTACCAGTTGTGTGACCCTGGGCAAGTCACTGAACCCTGTTTGCCTCAGTTTTCTCATCTATAAAATGGGCTGAAGAAGGAAATGACAAACTATTCCAGTATCTTTGCAAAAAAGAAAAAAACAGACCCCAAATGGGGTCATGAAGAGTCAGACAGGACTAAAATGACTGAACAATAAACATATAGCTAGGAGGTGGCAAGGCCAGGGTAAACTCAGATCATCTGATCCCAAAGCCATCGCTCCTTCCACTAGATCACATCGATGCATAAGAGAGGAAGGGAACATGAATATGTTTCTATAGCACTTTCCCTTAGAACTCTGTGAATTAGTGTACATAATGTCAGCCTTGTTTATCAGATAGGAAAATGAGACTTAGAAGTGACATGATTTTTAGTGACACACAGCTGGTAAGTTTGAGACTCAAGACCAGGTCTTCTGACCCAAATCTAGCATTCTGAGATAGGGAGAGATGGAGGGAGGGACATAGAGACAGAGACAGAAAGAACGAGGGAGAGACAGAGAGAATGAGAGAAGGGAGGAAGGGGAAAAGAGAAAGAAAGGGAGGAAGGGAGGGAGGAACTAAGGGAGAACAAGCAAGGAAGGGAGCGAGGACAGAGATGGTGGCTACCCCTTCCTTGGAGGTCTTCATGGAGAGACAGACCACTTGTCTCATGTGTTACAGAAGGGAATCCTATTGTCTATGGATTGTATTAGAAGGCTTTTGAGATTCATGGGCCAGCTTCTCTTCTTCCCATAGAATTTCACTTCCTGATCTCATTAGCTCCCAGGCAAATATTGCATTTGATTCCTGCATTTCTAAGTCCAGCTCAAGTTTCTCTTCCACACCACCAATTGCCTTTTGGAAATAAAGTGGGTGTCTGATGGGTATCTCAAACTCAACATGCCCACAACAGAGCTCATTCTCTTCCCTCCCCACTCCAAACCTTTCCCTCTTCCAAACTTATCTATCACTGTCTACCACAGGACCACCTAGAATTGTCTCCATCCTCACTTCTACCTCAGAGTTTCTCTGGCCTCATTTGAGAAGAGGCTACTCTCAAATTCCACATTTTTCAGGAGGTCCTTTCCAGTCCACCACCACCACCACTCCCAACTACAAGTCCTTTCCACTTTGAGATCACCTTCCATGCTTTTCGTATATCTTGTATGTACCTAATTATGTTTCACATCCATCTCCACAATTAGGATGTGAGCTCTTTGAGGGCACGAATTATATTTGCCCTCCTTTGCCACCACAGTACCTGGCACATACTAAGTCCTTAATAGAAAGCCTGTTTACTGACTCAAATTTTGTGATTCTGTTTATGAATGAATAAATGCATAGGCCAGACCAAGTGGGAAGATTCTAGGAGAGTTCAAGGGGGCTCCCAGAGACTGTACCCTCATCATATCTGGCACCTCCTGGTAGTGGGCTTCAAAGCTCTTTAAGTCACAGGGTCAAACATTGTGATGCAGCCAACACTTAGCACAGCATACCCACCGTACTTTGTAGGTCAAGAATTTATTAAATCCCTATTATGTACCAAGTACTATGGTAAGCATTGAGGATACAGAGAAAAGCAAAAATGGTCCGTGCGCTCAAAGAACTCACAGTCTAATGGGACTTACTTAGTGCCTTGCATATAGCAAGCTCCGTTTGAATGAATGAATAAAATTCCCTGGAAAATAATGGCTTGATCTTCTCCCAGCCTCCACCTTCAGAAATGAATTTATTTTCAAAAAAGGCTAAGAAATTTAGACTACAGAGAGCTAGGAATGGGAAGGTGGGGGAAGGTTTGAGAGGGGGAGGGTGTAGAAAGATAGATATTCACATGGGTGTAGAAGAAGTACAACAGATGAAGGACATTCCTCAACTCTATTCCTTTGTCACTGAGCTTTCTTCAACTTGGACCTACCTCCTGGAGCTGAGTACAGCTTACCTAGCTTCTGAGATGGAGGTGGCATATTCCATGTTGCCAGGATGCTTTCCCGGTGTTTGATGTTGTTTTTGTGTTTTTGTTATTATTATTATTATTATTATCTGCCTTAATTAAATGATTCCTAGGAAATACCTGAGAGAATGACATTTTCAATAAACTGAAATAATTAAAATTACTTTATAAATTATCATAGCGAAAGTAAATCAGTGACATGAAAATTCACTAAGTCATTAAGGTGCTTTACCATTTCTCTGAAGAGAATTAGAAACTTTTTTTGGTCCTTATATATCTCAGCTTTCAGTAAACCTTCCTGTTACACATACTGAATCTGAAAGAAAATAAATTCTAGAGTTTGTCATGTTTATGTAAGTAAGAAATAAAATTGATTACTTTTCCATAAAAATAAACTTGGTCTATACATTTTTTTTGTACTAATACTGCTACTTTTAGAATGTTTCAAAAATGATTATGTAATTATCCTTTCCACCTCTCCAGAAGTTTTTCACTCTGATGGAAGCACATGTACCCCTGTTTGGGGAATTATTTGTAGAATATAAAGTGTTCAACAGACTAGTGAAATTCTCTCTGGGACTGGAATTTCTTGCTTCTAGCCTGGGGGCTGTGTTTAAGGAACAAAAGGATCATGCCCCTGTCATTTCCACATGTCCCCCAGGGTTTTCCACTCTGCAACACACACACACACATACTTCATACACACACACATACATCTCCTAACATCATCATCAGAAATAGTCAATTGATTCCCATCTACATGCTTTACTAAAGGCCTTCCTTCAGGACGTAGCTGTTCTCTTATTTCTGCCCTGATGTTAGAATTTGCCATCATTAGCAATGACCTAACCCTACTTAAAATTTTAATCACAGGCCTGTTTCCTATCTCACTTCATACAGTGCACAGTTAATCTGAAGCATGGAATTCCTTTTGACGTCAGTAATAAGTGACCCATTTATCCATTTGCTCCATGTGGATGCAGCTGATCTCAGTAAAGCATTCCAAAAAAAAAAAAATCATTACCTTGTTCAATACCTAATTAGTAACAGGAAAGACCCTGAGAAGGGGGTTTGTAATGGGGGTAGGGGTGGGGAATCTTCATGGCATACTCCTTGGGTGTCATCAATTCTGATGAAAAGTCTAATGGAAAATTAGAAAAATGCTAATGCAGGATGAGCTCAACTGGTCACTTATGATCTGGCAATGCTCCCTGAGTTTACACAGAACTCCCTTCCCCAGAAAACCTCCCCTGAAACTTACCTAATGAAAGCAGGCTCAGCCAATCAAGTAAGCAAGATATTACATCAACTCTCAGGCCCCAGAGGCATGACTTTCTTTCTATTGTCTGTGATAGCTTCTCACTTTCAAAGCAATCACCACTCTCCCTCCCTTACCTCCTCCTCCTCCTCCTCTCCACCCTTCCCCCACACTGAGGACAGGCTGATCCAGAGCAGTGACAAAGTTCAACACTATGAAAGACAACCTGGTTTATTGAAATTCCTAAGGATTGAGAGAATAGTGGACTTATTTGGGAGGTATGGTTTTTAAAAGTCCTCAGCACCCAATCTCCCCTTCCCCCTATCAGTAAAGAGATGGGGAAAGGATACGGGGAAAGGCAATTTCTCATATTTCTCAGAGGAAAAGATTTGAAGAAATTCTGGGAGATAATGTTTAAAGACAATGAGGATGGATTGACCCTCCACCTAAAGTATCATTAGTAAAATAACTCAAAAGAAGCAAGAGCAGATTCTCCAAAGGGTGATATATTGGTTGGGCTTAAAACTGAGCAAAGAATCACAATAAGGTTTTCTTTCTCCACTGGGGCAAGTAATATTACCATCAGCTTCCTTATTTCAAAGTAGTTAAAAAGGAACCTTCCTGACTCCTTTACAAAAACACCAAGGCAGCATAGAGGTGAATATCAGCCTTGGAAAGATGAAAATAAAAAATAAAAACAAAACTCTCTGGTTGGTTGACAAAATAGAGATTGAAATCACAAACCATTCTTCAGAAAGTGTACATAATGCCATACAAGTCATCCAGATACTGTTATCACTGAAAAGACTTCTTTAAATATGTTAATGCATGCATGATGCTTATCACAAATGAAACTGGGCCTGTTTGGGAACTCCAGTAAGGAAGAGGGAGAAGGAAGTAGGTTATAACTGAAGGGTTTAGATTGTTTCCAATAACTCATTCTTAATACCCCTTTGACCTTCAAGGCATGAGAATGCTTCTGTTCTGTCCAAGTACATGCCCTAAACGAGATGGATATAGAAGAAAATCTTTCAGCTAGTTTCCTCGTCTATTAAAAAAGAGGGGTGGGGGGAAGGGCTAATGATAGCACCTATCTGCCAGGATTGTTGTGAGGATAACATGAGATAATAGTTATAAAGCATTTTGCAAAGCTTAAAATGCTATATAGATTTTGTTGTTCAGTCATTTCAGTTATGCCCAATTCTTTGCGACCCCATTTGGGGTTTTCTTGTCTGGATACTATACTGGTTTGCCATTTCCTTCTTCAACCCATTTTACAGATGAGAAAACTGAGGCAAACAGGGTTAAGTGACTCACCTAGGGTCAAATGTCTGAGGCCAGATTTGAATTCATGAAGAGAAATCTTCCTGATTCCAGGCCCAGCACTCTATCCACTCTGTCACCTTGTTGCAAATAAATTTTAGGTGGTAGTAGTAGTAGTAGTGGTGGTGGTGGTGGTGGTGGTGGTCGTGGTGGTAGCAGTAGTAATGCTAGTAGTAGTAGCAATAGTTCTCTACTATCTATGTAGAATGTATAGACTATGTAGAATGTTCTCCGAGTCTGAAGTCAGAGGACCTAGATTTAAATTGTGCCTTCCTGTTTATTACTTATGTGACCTTGGGCAAGTCCCTTACCTTCTCTAAGCCTTAGTTTCCTCATCTGTAAAGATGAAAGGGTTGGATTGGATCACAGATTTAAAGCTTAGAAGAGCCCTCAGAGGCCATGAAGTCCTAACTCCTCGTTTTACAGGTTGAGAAACTGAGGCCAATTACCTCTAAAATCCCTTCAGGCTCTTCATCTATGATCCTAGGAAACTTGTGCTTGTTGTGTCCTTAACCCTTGAGAACATGCTTCATTTTTTTTTCTATAAAATGGGCAGGCAGTAAAAGTAATTTAAAGGGATCACAGGATTGAGCCTGAGTTAGGGTGACAATATTTAGTGCACTCAGGCAGAGTTCCAGGAGAAGCCTGAGGATGTTAGTTAGTTCAATCCTAAGTGACCAGTATGGATTTTACATTTCCCTTTCAATAAGACCACAACGTGTGTGTGTGTGTGTGTGTGTGTGTGTGTGTGTGTGAGAGAGAGAGAGAGAGAGAGAGAGAGAGAGAGGATATATGACAAAACAACTAATTGCCTTAATAAAACTCGAATGACCCTCAACAATTCAGAAAGGTAGCCAGTAACTATGCAGTCATTTTAACAATGTTAACTTAATAAGATGAAGTCAAAATGACTTTAAAGGGAATTGGCTGGTAAGGAATCTTCCATGGTCTTTAATTTCCAGGGCTGCAGGGGCCACAACACTGAATGTGTGGAGTCCTCCTAGTGAAAGGATCAGTGTTATTGTCCTAGGTTCTGATACCCTGGGACAACTCCAATAAAAACCAAATCAACAGACTGGAGATTATGAATGATGATGGCGAAGGAAGGGATTTACATTTTCCTGAGGATTCTTGACTCCTTTAAAAAAAACAAACACCTAACCTTGGAAAGGCTATCTCTGCAATCATACTTCTCTCTGGCCTCTGGAGAAAAGGTATTCCTCCACCCTTCTTCCCCAGAACTAAGCTCTGGATCTCTGCCTCTCTGACCACTCTGGGACCTTGCCTCCTACATTATTCCCTCCCTCTCTAGCATCTCTTATCTCTTTTTCTCTACTGGTTCCTTTTCTTGCTTAAAAACATGCAAAGATTTCCCTGTTTTGGAAAATAAAAAGTCACTTAGACTTGCTATCTCCTCTAGCTACTGTTCTGTTTGTCTCCTTTCCTTTCAATGAATAGCTGTGTGACCTGAGACAAGTTATTTAATCTCTAGTCTGCCTCAGTTTCCTTATCTGTATAATGGGGATAATAATAGCACCTACTTTGTGAGGACCAAATGACAACCCCCGGTACACAGTAAGGGCTATATAAAAGTTATTGTTACTATTATTATCATAAATGCTACTACTTTTCTTAAAATGAGTTTCTTCCTTAGCCCTCTCTTTAAGGTCTCCAATTTGGCTCCTATACCCACCACTCTCCTTAAACTACCCTCTGTAAAGGACATTTATTCCAAGATATTGTGACCAGAATGAGTAAAGACAAAAAAATGTATTATGTGGACAGAGAGTAGTCCATTTGTGCTAGAATACAGGTGCAAAGAAAACACAAATTCTTTTTTTTCTTTTTTTTCCTTTTTCTGCATCCCCAATGTTTAGCATGGCGCCTAGAGCATAGTAGGTGCTTAATAAATGTTAGTTGACTGATTTGTAGTAGATGGTGGAGGACTTTGAATGCCAGGCATAGGAGTTTTAATTTCACTCAGTAAGCAATAGGGAGCTGATGAACTTTCTTGAGGCTTCCAGAGACTTCTTTTGTGTACAGGTAAAGAAAGAGTTCCAGGAATTCTTAACTTATTTTCTAGTCTCTTTTCTTTGCATAAAAAAAAATTGAGCAAGAAGAAAACTTAACTAGCAGTGAGATAGAAGATTAGTTGGGGAGTACTGGCCTGGGTCCCAATTAGTGGGAATAATGAATCCCATGAAAGTGGTCTCATTATTTGAATTCACATTATTTGAATTTACACTGCTTATTTCCAATGAACTCCATTTAAATACCATATTTTGCGTATCCCTATAATTCTGAATAATATAAATTCAAATAATGCAACCACTTCATGATTCTCATGCTATGTGACACCGAGCTGTGTTGGAAAATTATTACAAGGCCTGTGTTTGGGTGGCAGCAGTGAGAATATAGAGGAATGGACAGATGTTGGAATCAAAGGAATTTGTTAACTGATTGTATAGGGAAGGTGAAGACTCTGAGACAACACCAGTATTTTGGATATGGCCGACTGGGTAAATGTTGGTGCCACAGTCAGAAATAGCTAACTCAGAAGGACGAAGCACCTTTTGGGGGGGAAGATGCTAAGGTTACTTTAAGACACTTTGAGCCTGAGGTGTGAGAGGGATGGAGTGTTCAGAGTTGGAAGAGATTTGTACTCCAAACCTCTCATTTTATAGATGAGCAAAATGAAGCCTGGAGGGATTAAGAATTTGTTTAGGCAACGAGAGATTCAGGGCAATAAGACATTAGGATGGTCGTTGACGGTCTTTCAGTATAATAAGCAGCCTTGGAAGGTAATAGAGTCCTTCAAGGACACTGAATGACTACTTTGTTGGGGATGTCATTGAGGGATGATATTCATGTCTAGACTATACTAGATAGGGGGTCCCTTCCAACTCTTAAATCTTGGATTTTGCTGCTCCCTAACCTGGGCAGCTAGATGGCAGAGCAGATAGAGCTCTGGGCCTGGAGTCAGGAAAACTCAAGTTCAGATCTGGTCTCCGAAACTAACTGTGTGACCCTGGATAAGTCATTTAACCCTCTTTGCCTCAGTTTCCTCAACTGCAAAATGAACTGGCAAAACACTCTGGAATCTTCACAAAGAAAACCTCACATGGGGTCACTAACACACACTGAAATGACTAAACGACTGAGCACGAATGCCCTTTGAAGCTCTTAAATTCTCCTCACAGATACAGATTGTTTCTCTGGTCCTTTTGTTTCAAAGCATAGATATTTACATGTGAATTGGATTCAAGTCCAGGGGCTTTTCTTAATAACAGCTAGTATTTATATAGTGTTTTAAGGATTGGAAAGTGCTTTACATTCTGTACTCTCATTATATGCTCAAAACAATCCTGTGAGGTGGGTGTTATTGTTATCTCCAGTTTATAGATGAAGAAACAGGCTGAGATTTAATGACTTGCCCAAGGATCACCCAACTAGTACACGTCTGAGGCAAGCTTTTAATTCAGACCTCCCTTACTTCGTGTCTAAGGTTCTATTAGCTCTATACCACCTGTCTCTTTATACCTTCAGTGCATACTTACTGTGCTAGAAACCAACAGATATTAAGAAAAAAAAATAACCCCTGCCCCCAGGGAGCTTACAGTCTGCTGGAGGAGGGGAGAGAGAAGTAACAGCCCCTACAAAGATTCTACAAAGCAGTACAAAGTAGGACAGAGTACTGACAGTTCCAGGAAGGGTTTATGAAGAAGAAAGTAGTTAAGCTGAGCCTTGAAAGATAAGGTTTCTATTCAAGGCATACCAGAGAACCAGTACCTATGTAAAGAAATGGAGATGAACAGTCAAGTTTCAAAAAGCCTACTTAGGCTGAAATATAAAGTTTGTGAGGGGGAATAGTAGGAAATAAGGCTGAATTAATACAATCAAGGTTTTCTGAACTGATAGATCAGGGAAATGTTATGGTCTACCCAGATTTTATCATTCTGTTCTTGCAGAAAAGAGGGAGAGTAATATATCTCGTATTTATTTATGTGTATGAATGTGATTTCCCCATGATGAAACGTAAACTCTCACTTGAAAGGGACTGGTTCATTTTCGTCTTTGTATTCCAGATTCTCTAGCACTGAGTCTGCCAGATAGGAGGCCCTTAATCAATGACTGGGTGAGTGA
The DNA here is from genome assembly GCF_011100635.1 of Trichosurus vulpecula. Lineage (NCBI taxonomy): Eukaryota > Metazoa > Chordata > Mammalia > Diprotodontia > Phalangeridae > Trichosurus > Trichosurus vulpecula. The sequence goes on from NC_050577.1 coordinate 77,554,558, forward strand.
CCAGAATCAAAAGAGTAGTTAGTCATCAATGGCATGACGTCATTGGCAGGAGGTCCCCTGTGGACTGGGATCTGTCTCTGGTAGTGTGCTATTTATTAATATTTTATTCATGTTTATCAATGTTTCTATTAATGACTTGGCTAAAAGCATAGACAGTACACTAATCACATTTTCCAATGACACAAAGCTGATAGGGATGGTTCACACATTGAATGATAGAGGAGGATCCAAAAAAAGATCTTCCCAGACTAGAACAATGGGCTAAACATAAAAAAAAAACTAATAGGGATCAATCTAAAGTCTCACACTTGGGTTAAAAAAATATTCAACAAGTACATCATGGGTGAGGCATGGTTAGATGGCAATTTGTCTGAAAAAGATCTAGGGATATTAGTGGACTCCAAGTCTACTAAAGATAAGAGCAGAGAGGCTATCACAGCCAAAAAAAAAACTAATTGGAACTTCAACTGAATTAAAAAATAAGACAGAGCAGTTTATAAGGTTCTAGACATGGAATAAGACTTGAGTTCCACTTCCATGCTAGAGAATCTCAACTAAGCAGAACAGGAATGCTATAATGATAGGAATGTGCATGCAGGACCTGAGTAGAGGCAAATTGAGATGCAGCCTTCACTGAAACTTAAACTCCATTCACATCACTGGTTCTTCTTCTATTGGCGTGTTCTGTTTTGATTAAGAAGGGAAAGGTATTGGTCCCTCAGGAAAAGGAGGAAGGAAAGAGCCCTATTGCTTTTCTAACTAGTTTGGGGGTGAGTCTCATTTCTTTCCTGATATGATTTATAAGGGTTTTGTGTTTAAAATGATTATTGATATATTTGGTTGCTCACAGTAAACCAAATACCTTAGAAATATGCCAAATTCAGATATTTCCAGAGAGAGTAAGTCTTAAGTGGGGATGAACATGAACAATGCTGATGTTATTAGAGAGAAGTTTCCCAAGACTAAAGGTAGTCTGACTTTCAAGTGAATAGGGGCTCCATGGGCTCGACTTGGCATCTGAGTTAAAGTCTCTTCCTTCAAGGCTCAGTTCAGGTATCTCCTCCTTCATGGATGTCTCTAGGATCTCTCCAGCTGAAAATCTCTCCTTAAAATTCTCTAGGCTCTCCCCTACCATACATTTTACACTAAAGGTAGTCTGACTTTCAAGTGAATAGGGGCTCCATGGGCTCGACTTGGCATCTGAGTTAAAGTCTCTTCCTTCAAGGCTCAGTTCAGGTATCTCCTCCTTCATGGATGTCTCTAGGATCTCTCCAGCTGAAAATCTCTCCTTAAAATTCTCTAGACTATACCTACCATACATTTTACGCATATGTATACTAACCTTTCCCTGCGGGAAAGTGTAAGCTCTCTGAGGACAAAGACTATCATTTTTTTATCTCTGTACCTTGGGCAACCAACTCAGAACTTTGCACATAAAGGACACAATAAATGTTTATTGAATTTACAAATTTTGGTTTTAAAAAATTTTGAGAGTAAAACAATAAAGAATTATCAGTCACAATTATTTTTGAGGATAATAAAATAATTCATTTTGCAGAAGATTTTACCAGAGGTTGTTTTTTTCTTAAGTAATCCATTTCCCTCTAGTACATTAGAAATATTTTTAAAATTTAATTTACATATAGATTTTCATCAATGTTGTGTAAAGTGAGGCATACCCAAGTCAGTGGGACAATCTAACCCTTTGGTTGAACTTTTCCAGTACAGAAACTCTTGTTATAAACAGGTTACATGAAATAAAGGGAAAGGCACCTATTTTGATAAGTCAGGCAAATTCCAGGAACCTTGAAATATTATTAGATAATAAAATGTGCTTTGTGGGGCCATGAATTATCCATATGGGCTGTATACATTGATGGGATGCCTTTCTCCCCAGAATAACTGTTGAATTCTGATTCTCTTTACCTGCGTAGCTGGTTCTTAGGCCCAGATTTTAAAATTTGGAGAATTCAAGCTAAAAGAATGGCAAAGCAAAGCACTCTTGGGTCAGATTAATATCTCCTCCACTAAGTAATTACTAGGAATGAAAGAAAATGAATCTGAATTCAACCTCAGTTCAGAAACTTGTTTGCTATCTTTGTTAATCCTTGAGGTTAATCCTTGAGGTCCCCAGAATACACTCAGAAATGCACAGACCAATACTGTACCCATTAGTCAAAAGGCTAGATAAGAAATCCTGAACTCAGCAGAAAAAAAGGGGTTTCTTCTTTTTTTTGTACCCACCTGGGTACAGCTGGAAAGAGCTGGCAGCATTATACATAATTAATCACCTAATTACTTAACTATTTATGGGCTATTTTTTTTTGTCCACAGAGAGTTAGGTGTTTGTGCTCATAAGTACAAGATGACCCATCTTTAAAATGATCATACCAACCAGATGAAACACTGTTTGGAGAGTGGGGATCTCAGGCTTCCCCCTTTATAAGGTTGTCTCTCATAGCCCTTATGAACCAATAGCATACTACCATGACTGCCTTTGATGCACTGTATGGATCACCAAATAGGGCTCACTTATCTGACTGCTCCAAAGAAGGGGTACAATCGTAATGATTGCCAAATCAAAGGCTCCTAACTAGCCCCTCCACCATTGCCCACACTGAGCCCCACCCCCCCCACAGTGTTCCTAATAAGCCACCGTCATTGATGGGGAAAGAGGTTGCAAGGGAGGTACAAATGAGGTGGGGGAGAAGAAAATACACTAGAAAAAAATCTGTAAAGGTTTGATTATCAGATTCTTGGAGAGTAATCAGAAATCAATTTAACTATCAAAAAGGAAAAGGAGGACAAGAGGAAGTAGAAACCCCATTACTCTCCTTCCAAAGACCCACACATGCACATTAAACTATGTTTAGGCAGCTAGGAAGAGTGGATTTGGAGGCAAGTAGATCCTGTTCAAATTCTGCCTCTTCAGCTGTGTGACCTTGGGTAAGTCATTAAACTGCTTTCAGCCTCAATTTTCCCATCTATAAAATGGGGTTGATAATTGCACCTACCTCAACAGGGTTGTTGTGAGGGTCAAATGATCTATTATATGTAAAGGGCTTTGCAAAACTTAGAGTACTGTATAAATTCTGGCTAGTAATATAATTACTGTTGTTGTTGCTAAGGTAAACAAACAATGTTGAATAACTACCAGAATAGTATTTTCTCTGTTGTTTCTCCTTCTATAAATTGAGGGAGCTTGGACTCAGTGACTTCCATAGTCCTTTCTACCTATACTTCTATGATGCTATTACCAGATCTATATTCTGTAGAATTCGTGGTTGTTAAGTGACTCAAAAAAAATTTTTAATAAATATATGGTATCTGAACAACACAAAAAATGTGGACACTAAAGGAGCATAAAACAGGCTAAGTTAGAGCAACTCTATCTGACTTCAAACTATTCCCATAAATTGGGTCTTTGAACCCTTTGGAAATTGCTAGAATGGTTGAATGATAAGCATTTGAAGGAGAGATAAAGGATATCGAGTTGTAAAGGACCTTACTGGTCATCTAGTCCAACCACTGCATTTTACAGATGGAGAAACTGAGGTTAAGTAACTTGCCCAAAGATACTCAAGTAACAGAGTCAAGATTTGAACTCAGATTCTTTGATTCTAAACTCAACAGTGCACTGCATTATCTCTCCTGCCTGGAGCAAGCCCTCAGTAGCTTACTAACCACATCATCTTAAAATAAAACAAATTTCCTGGAATGAATGTATCAGAAAAACAGAACCAAAGATAATATCTCACTTTTTCAAATCCATTAATCCCCCTGCCCCTCATTCCCACTGCTCTTCTGGCCTGGTTAATTAGTTACTGTCTGAATTCCATAACATGTTTAAATCCAGGGTTTAAGAACTGTTTAATGCCTATATCATCAGAACTCTTTTAAAATGCCTGGTCTTCTCAGGCATTTAACAAACTCATGACATTTGACAGTGATTATTACACTCTTGAGAAAAAGAATGCTTTCTCTAGAATCCTAGACCTTAACATGGCGCAAAAGTATTAGGTTTGCTTAGTGTTTACCAAGCTTATAAAATCAGAATGGAATGTGCTGATGACCAGATTTTTCTATGAAGGCAGCAACTCATAAAACAATATAGTATATGGCAAATTAACTTATCACAGTTATGGGAAATATTGTGCAGCTTCTAACAATCTTCAATGTATTTCCAAGGTTTCTATCCCTTTCATGCCTAGCTAATATCACGTTGTTTATTGGATCAGATAGCTCTAACAATTTGTGTGTAAATAGGCAGCACGTTATCCAAGTCAAACAAAAATGTGGTAAAAAGGTACCCATATGGTAACAGAGAGCTTCCACTGATATCTCCATTCCCTATTTTCAGTGTCCAACCAGCAGAGGCTAAGAGGTAGCTTGGCACTGGCTATGGAGTCAGACAAGCTCAGGTCAAGATTTGCTGCCATCATTATCCCACCCGTGTGACTGGGCAAATTATTCAACATCTATGGGCTTCAATTTTTTTCATCTGTAAATATGAAATAAAACAAGAGCATTAGACTAGAGGGTCTATAAGTTTCCTTCCATTTCTACGTCTATGGCCTATTGACTAAATGACCATCTATATAATCAATTTAAGGGCATATGTTGTCTCTATTAAATATCTACACTGATCAATTAAACCACAAAATTGCCAAATAACCCCTTTGCTTTTATACTATATAGATATCATCTTAGGCTAAACACTACCTCATCCCTAAAGTTGTTGTTAGATAATTTTAGTTCTCAATATACACAACTTCACGAAGGTTCCACATCTTGGCGTACACTGAGTTTTATCCCCTTTGAAATACCCTGAAACACATCTCAACCGAAAGCTGAAAGGTCTCTGTGTACCCTGGTTTCAAGAAACTTAGGGTGAACTTCTATAAATTATTGAAGAAGACAATTTTCATCTTGTCTTCAATTAGATTGGAATTGTTTGATAATGAGAAACAGTTTGGTGTAATGGATAGATTACTAGACTTGGAATCATTAAAACCTTGATTAAAATATTACCACTGTCACCTAAAATCTGAATGACCATAGGTAAGCCATTTAACATTTTGGTGCCTGAAGAAAATTTCTAAAATTATACATGACAGACAATTGCAACCTGTTTAATGGATAGAATTCCCACACCGAAAAAACCATAGTTCTTTGATGTATTGACCTCACAATGAAGGAAATAACATACTTTGAAGTAGGTATGTACATCATTACTTTCAGTTGTATGGAGTGAGGCTTTGAAATCAATTTTTTTATCCATCCCTGACTCTATCACCCAACAATGGTTTCCCCGTCAAAGGATCAAATAATGGAACTTGTCTCATATACAGAGATTTTCTATTCTTTTACCTAGAGGATGGCTCTATATTTATTTCAATGATCTATTTGACAGCAGGAGGTTGGGAATGAAGGGAGAGGATAGAGGACAAGGAGAGCTGAGGAGAAGTCAAAAGGGCAGACTAAAAGATGGGCTGCACCCAGAGGCAAGGTTCAGAAGTCGATAATAAAGGGAGAGCCACAGGTCTGGAACCAAGCACATTTGATAGGCTATCCCTCTTCCCCCATGCCGGTAATGTTTTCCCTCTTCACTTCTGTCTCCTGGATTCCCAAGTTTCTGTCAAGACTCATAATAAATGCCACTTTCTTCAAGAGGCTTTTTTTGATCTCACACATTGTTAGTGTTCTTCCCCACCCCCAGCTGTGAAAATCACTTTGTATTTACTTCCTGTATATCTTGTATTTGCTTATCTGTGAATTGTGGTATCATCCCAGTAGTATAGAAGCTCTTTGTGGGCAGTGACTCTCACTTTTGTATTTGTATTTCCAATGATCAGTATAATACTTGACACATGATGGATTTATTGATAACTTACTGTTTGATTGCTTGATTGACTGCTTGACTAGTATGAGTAGCCAAGAGTAGAAACATGTCCATTTATGGAAAGGTAAAATAAGGTAGTGGGTTGTAGCCGGACGGATAAAGTTAATTCAGGACATAACATAGCAAAGACATGGTGAGCAAGTCAACCAGAACAAAGAAGCCCAAGCAAAAATGCCTAAGCAAGGAGCTAAAAACATAGAATAATACAGATTGCAGAGGTGAGAACAAGGTGGGTGTTTAGGAGAGGGCAAAGCAAGCAGAATACACTGATGGAAAAATATAAAAGGAGCTTGACAATTGAGGTCCATCCTTGGATTCAACCAGTGGCATACTTTCCATTAGGGCAGGAGCTAATCCCCAGGAATAGGCTGAACCTACAGATGGAGGCAAATTCTAAGGCTTGACAGTAAGGGAGAAGGATGTTCCATGATGCTATAGATGACCTAAAAGGTTATGGGGATCTTAGCTTTTTTTTATATCATGGTTTCCTTTAGCAATCTGATGAAGCCTAATATTACTGCGGTATGTTACCTGCATTTATAATTGGAGGATGTGCTAAATGTAAGCTCTATGCTGAGAAAAATTCAGGTGTAATTTTTTCCCATCCAAGTTTATAGACACCCTGAATCTCCATGGATCTTTAAAACCCCTGCTATGATACTTTCTTTTTAGCGATCTCTATAGAATCTGCTCTCTACAACCAAAGAAAGAGAATAGTATAATGATTCTTTAGCCTTAGGAAGAGTTCTTAGTGACAGTTTCATTCATAGATAGATGGATAGACAGATAGATAGATACAAAGTATATATATAACATAGATCATCATTATTGATCACAATAATAATTACTTTAATACAGTGCTCACTATGTAACAAGCACTGGGTTAAGTGCTTAACAAGTATTATTTCATTTGATCCTCACAACAAACCCAGGAGATAAGGGCTAGTATCATTCCCATTAATTTTTTTTTATTTAGCACTTTATTTTTTCCCAGTTACATGTGAAAACAATTTTTAACATTCATTTTTAAAATTCTGAGTTCTCCTCTACCCCTCCTCAATGAGAAGGAAAGCCATTGTTCCCATTTTACAGGTAAGGAAACTGAGGTAAGCAGAGGTTGTTACTTGTCCAGGGTCACATAGGTAGTAAATGTCTGAATACAGGTGTATGTGTATGTGTATGCATATATAAATATATATAGAGAGATATATTTATATATATACGTATATATATACACATATGTGTATATATATACACACACATCAATGGAATGAGCATGCCATTTATTTTTAAGTATTAACTTAAACATATAAACAATATAATTTGCATAAATGTAATATAATAATATACGTATTTCTATTTTTACATTTTTCCCTAGGATTGGTCCTATTTGTGGATGTTCAGCAGTACGGTATAGTGAAAAGATTACTGGGTTTACAGTCAGAGGACCTTAGTAAAATCTCAGCTCTTCTATTTACTGGTTGTTTCACCTTAAACAAGTAATCACATCTCTCAAAGCCTCAGTTTCCTTATCTGAAAATAAGGTGACTGTACTGTCATTTCACTGACCAAATGAAATTTGGCTAGGAGGTGTGTGTGTGTGTGTGTGTGTGTGTGTGTGTGTATAAACATAGACACAAGTACTGAAAAAGACTCATACTTGGCCTATCCTAATACAGTTCCTATTGTCAGTTAAGATAATCAGCATGTAAAAGACATAGATTATTTTTATTTGAACTTAATTTATTATAGGCCTTCTATCCAGCATTGGCTACTAAACTGAAAGCTTCTCCTTACTTTCTGGAAAATACAGCAATTCCTTACACTTAGGTCACAAATACGGAAAACCCATAAAAATTCCCCTAAAAAGCCCTGCCATTAGAGCCCTTCAGAACTTTCAAATAAATTTCCCCTTTTAAAACCAAACCTCAGGAAAGGCTAATTAAGTAAAGGGGTGATTAAGGAACCAGTTTGCAAAGCAAAATGTTATTGTCTTTATTTAATATGCTATCAAGGGCCAACAATGTGTCAGTAGGGTACACAGTAGGGAATAACTGTGCAACTCCTTCTAAGAGGACATACCTTGATTTTCCCTAAGGAACATACCCAGCTGTGGAAAGGATGTAAGTGCATCTCCTCATTTGGAAAATCTAAGAGCACTTACTGTATTGTAAGTTTGAGAGAATGTGTAATAGGGATATCTGATTAATAACTCATCAGTTACAGGAATATCTCCTTCAATAGCTGCTGCTATTCAATTCTAACTGTGCTGATATCATTTCTGTCTAACACAACTGGGTTGACTTGTTCACTAATGGACCCTTTTTTCCCAGAAATTTTACATGCAACTCAGTCCAGTGGGTCCGGATTGCTACATTCCTGCAACTGGTCTAATCTGCCCTAACCTAAAGAGAAGATCATAGGATTTTAAGAGAAGAAGCCCTTGGACATCTTTGAGTACAGCCCTCTTATTTCACAGTTTAGGAAGCTGGGGCTCAGTGGAAGTCAAGTTACTTATCTACGATCAAATAGTGGAAGAGCTAAGATGAAGACCTCAGGTTTAAAAATGTTCATGTCTAGGTCTTCCCTGTCTACTTCTCTCTTCCCTCCACCACAACTGGCAATGACCAGTTTAAGAAAAGGCATCACTTGAACTCCTGAGGATGTATTCTTGGTTCTACTCTTTAAAGTGGGTTTGTTTTTGGTGGAAAGGAAGTAAATAAAAGAAGAAAGGGCCTCGATTACTCAAGAAACTCCCAGGGAATTCAATCTAAACCTACAGATTCCCACAAGTAAGAAATAAGTAAGGGTAAGGAATTAAAGATGATACTGAGTGAACCTGGGTACCTGGGGATAAGGTTATACCTTCAATAATAATAAGGGAGTTCAGGAGATGGGATCATTTGAGGAGAAAAATAATGAGTTGTATTTTGGACAAGTTGAGTTTGATACGCCTATGAGACTTCCAGTCTGAGATGTTCAAGAGGCATTCAGCGATGTGTGACTATTGCTCAGGGGATACAGACTAGGACTCAATACAAAGATGTGGCAATCATCTTCAAAAAGATAATAATTGAACCCATGGGAACTGATGAGATCACCAAATGAGACAATGCAGAGGCAAAAGTTTCCAAATCCAATGGCCTTTTCTCAGCTGTCATTCTCTGCAGCCTTTGACACTACTGGTCACCCTCTATTCCTTGACATTCTCTGTTGTAATTCAAGGGGGAAAAAATCAGATGATCTACATGCCCCTTAATCATCTGGGTAATTTAAGCAAAAACTCAGGCAAATTGATTATACAGCCACGTGAAGGCAAACATCCAGATAACTGAATGCATTTGGGACTGAATGGCCCAGAATGGCCAGGATTTTTGACCCCACATAAATGCATCCTGCAAAGTACATGAGTTCATGGTCCACTACTCTCTCTAAGCCAGTGTAATATGGCCCATATGAGAAATTATTTGTTTGAACATTCTATTTGAGTTCTACTTAAGGAAAAGCAGTGGTGGAATTCAAATAAATTAACAACCGGTTCTCCACGGAACCAAGCCAAGGTGCCACAGCTGCCACCGCTAACAGCTGCTTTGCCGAACTCAACTTAAAATTAGGTACCGGATCTACCAAACCGGTGCGAACCAGCTGAATCCTACCACTGGGAAACAGCAATGAAAATATAAAATCAAAAAAAAATACCCTTTGGAACTGGGTTCCAAATTCAGTGTGCTCTTACACAATGAAAGAAAAAGGATCTTTTCTGAAAATGACTGATAGAATAGGTCGTAGTTTAGGCTACAGGATAAGAAATCTGTACTCTCCAGTTGGGCCCCTCTCCAAGATATTTTTGTAGCATGTTATGAGAAACAACTATGGGACTTTTGATTACTCTTCTAATGTTTCTTTTAAAGAGAATGAATCTATTCGAATTCCCCTATTAGTCTATGCATTTTGAAAGTATATGGTTGAATATTTCATCTCTTCACCACACACCCCCTCATATTTTACTAATAGGACAATAATGAAGACCAGTTCAAAGATGGCAGTGGCAGGGTTGGTGGGGTGAGAAAACTGAAAAAAAGATACTGAAAATTGAGTTCTCCTTTGTTTCAGTCAGAGTGGGTAGAAACCAACCAAATTATAAAACTCTTTTCAAGTAAATGGAAGCCTGAAACGCGTCAGTTCCATGGGAGTAGTCAAATGAGGGGAAACTGGTTGAAACTACTTAAAAATGCAAAAATTGTCAGGGGAAAAATATTGTTTTGGAGAGGCTAGATATGACGTTAGAGATCTGAGGTGGGGGGAGGGAGAAAAAAGGGGAAATCTGCAGGGCCAACTGAGATGCAGTCATCCTAATTGAGAGCTTATAAGCCTTTCCACGTACATTGCCCATGTATTGGAATATGGTCTTATTAAATTACAATGTTTTACAACCAGTAACTAAAATCGGTTACATGTTTATTATGCAAACTCCTGCTATTTTTCAAATGGATATATATTTTAATATAAAACTGGAATTTAATAGCTAAAGGACCGAGCAATGAAACCAACCCACCTACTTTCAAACAGCTTAGATTATTTTTTGAGTTTCATATCTAATAACCTAGTGCAATAACAGTGAAACGAGATTAACACTATGATACTTATTTGTTTAGGAAGCCCAGTTGTGTTGCTATGGAAACAGACGTTCTGCATATCTATGGAAACTGTGATACTATTGTAAATAATGATACCAGAAAAGCGGAAGCGTGTAAGCCTGACATATGAATTCTAAGAAAAATGAGAAAAAAAATGTTGTATTTTCCTGTAATAGAAGCATTGTTCTATTCTTTTCTATGTCAGCAAGCAATTTTCAAGCTACTTTCAGAAATAGCCACATGGCCTATTATCTTCTGCTAGTTTCTTTCTTACCCTTCCTCATGTCCTGAACTACACTACGGCCTAAACTCTCAGAAGGTCTTTATTAACAGGAAATCATAATGAAAACAATTTTTTATTCAACTGATTGTTCCTAATATTTCAGGGCACAAGCTATTTTTTCCAATTGTTTGATAGCAAAATTGTAGTAATCATCCCATTAACTGGCTTGCATTGTTTACCTTAAAAGAGTCAGATTTTTTTTTAAGAATTTGGCACATAGTATTTACTAAATATATTGGAAAATGATGAGATTAAAAGAAAAGCTGGTTTTAAATTTCTACAACCATAGGAACACATCTGTTGGACAATAAAACACTTTCCTATTAGCTTGATCAAAATGCAGCCCAAACTGTACAGCATTACAGGAATTCTCACTAACTGGTTTCATCTCATTTTCAAAGGTGATGATGATGGTAGAGATAACTTAGCATTTGTAAATGTTCTGAGCGAAGTCAGAGAATGTATGCAGGTGCAATACATAAGTAATATTTCCATCCTGGCAGAGTATATCAACTGAATAAAAATCTCATTTTCTCTTCTATTCCTCCTAATTGCTAAAGGTCACATATAGGCTGCTATGAAGGAGGGAAAGCTTTTCTTTGATCTGTTCAAAAAAGATTCCTCCTGAGTTTTCACCCTAGTTGAGCTAATATTTGGTTGAAATTACACTGCATTTTTCTTTGTTTTTCTTCTGCCCAGAACTTGTGATTTTATCCATGTGAGGAGTTCCCAGTGTGGAAGTTCCCTCCAGTGATCCAGATCAACAGTTTCATTGCATGGTCTAATCTTGTTTGTTTGTTTGGGAGGGGGCACTCCATGAAAGGTAAAGCGACTCATGCATAGTTATATAACTAGTATATGTCAAAGGCAGGGCTCAAACCCCAGTCTTTCCGCCTCCAAAGACAGCTGGCTCTCTTTCTTATTTTACTTGGCCTCTCTATATTGTATATTATTGTTCTCATGATGAACTTATATTTTAAGGGGGCAAGGGGTAAATAACTGAAGGCAGTGAACTGAGTAAATAAAGATGGCAGCTAGGTGTTTCAGTGGATAAAGCACTGGGCCTGGAGTCAGGAAGACCTGAGTTCAAATTTGACCTCAGACACATACTAGCTGTGTGACCCTGGACCAGTCACTTAACCTCTGTTTGCCTTAATCCACTAGAGAAGGAAACGGCAAACTACTCCAGTATCTTTGCCAAGAAAAACCCATATAGGGTCATGAAGAGTCAGATACAACCAAACAAATGAACAAAATAACTGAAAAGTGAATTTATTTGGAAAATGGATGTGTGTGTGAATCCATTCCATTATTTTTAATAGCTAGCTTTTTATAGCACTTTAAGCATCTGTAGCATTTCCAAAGCACTTTACAAACATTATCTCATTTGTTCCTCTCAACCACCCCGAAAGGTAAGTACTATTTTTACCCCCATTTTTCAGATGACAAAAATGAGGTAGATATTTGCCCAGGGTCAAGTAAGTAACTGAGGCTGGATTTGAACTCAGCTCTTCCTGAGGATCAGTGATCAAAAAGATATAGGGAAAGGGCAGCATATAAATACCCAACTGTGTGAGCTGAGCTGTTTTCATGGGTAAGCAAAATGTGAAGTTCATCTTAATTTAGTCAAGAAACCATTAAAAGGAACATAAAGATAGGTTTGCCCAAAATTATTGTGAATATTATTTACTTGACAGTGGTCAAATTCAACATGCCGGTGCTCTGAGTAAGAAAAGAGAAAATGTAGTTATAGGAATTATGCTAGGGTCAGATTTTCATGGTGCCTGATAGAAGTTTCTGGTAGATGATGCTTCAAAGAATGGAGATTCCAGGATAAAGGGAAATCACAGGTTGATAGCCCCTGGGTGTAGAGGGATTTACTTTGTGTCAGGCACCATGGTAGGGGTACAAAAAAAGGCAAAAACAGCCCCTGCTCTAAAGTAGCTTACAGTCTAAAGGAGGAGACAACACCCATACAACCACACAATATATGATATGTATACATAATATGCACTATAGGCATATACAGCATTAAATTGGAGGTAATCACAAAAGTGCAGCACTAGCATTAATGGGGAATAGGAAAGACTTCCTGCGGAAAATAATTGGGGAAAAAAAAGTTTCATTGAGAGTCAGGGTAAGGAGGTTCAAGTTCAGGGTCTGACTCTAGCAGTATGACTATAGGCAAGTTGCTTTTCCTGAGTCCTAGATATTTCATTCATGCCTTTTGGATAATAACTAGCAGTTTCTAATTCAGACAGAGGAAGCATGACATAATGAATAGAGTCAGTCATGGAGTCAGAGGGACTGGGTTCAAGCCAAGACCCCCCCCACCCCTGCCCCTGATATATACTGGCTAGATGAAGCTAGACAAGTCACTTGAGCTCTGTATCCCAGGCATGTTTCTAAAACATGGTATAGAAGAATTGCTGATCTGTATTAAAGTAGAGGAAATTATGCTCATTGGGGATATCCCTAAACTAATGAAATTACAGGTCTCTCCCCTGCCCCCCCAAAATAATCTAATTCACAGAATAGTAAGAAAAATACTTTATAAACCAAAAAGCACTAAAGATGAGCCACTATTATTGTTGTCCTGTGAGTCCCTCTGTCCTAAAAAAAAAATGTTTTAGCCCATAAGTTTTTGAGGATTTTGCAGAACCACAGAATATCTGAATTAAAAGGGACATGAAGAGCCAACTGTATCAATATTTACCTGTACAAGAATCCAATCTACAACATATTCCCCAAGAGGCCATTCACTTGGCCTTTGTCTGAAAATCTCTAGTAGAAGGGAACTCATTACAATAGGAGGCAGACTGTTCTACTTCTGGGCCACTAATTATTTGGACATGTTTCTTTATGTTAAATCTAACTTTGTCTCTTTGCAATTTCCATCTGTAGGCCCTACTTCTTCTCTCTGGGGATGACAAAAAAAAGACTAATCCCTCTTCCAAATGACTGGGGCAGCTAGGTGGTACACAAGTTAGAGCCTCAGGCCTGGAGTCAGGAACATCCGGGATCAAATATGTCCCTAGACACTCATTAGCTGTGTGATCCTGAGCAAATCACTTAACCTGTTTTCCTTATCTGTGAAGTGGGGACATTTGAAATGGCAGTTAGGTGGCACAATGGATAGAGCTCGGGGCCTGGAGCCAGGAAAATTTCTTTTCTTGAGTTCAAATCTGGCCTTGCTTACTAGCTCTGAGACCCTGGGCAAAGTAACTTAACCTTGTTTGTCTCAGTTCCTCATCTGTAAAGTGAGCTAGAGAAGGAAACAGCAAACCACTCCAGGATCTTTGCCAAGAAAACCCCAAATGGGGTCACAAAGAGTCAGACTCAACTGAAACAACAATATCTCCAAATGCTTATGGAAATAAAATAGAGAGAGAGCAGATCACTGAATTAGGCATGCAATTTAAAAAGCTAGAAAAAAACAAATTAAAAAGCCCCAATTAAATAACAAATTAGAAATTCTAAAAATCAAAGGAGAAATTAATAAAATTGAAAGTAAGAAAACTATTAACTAATAAATAAAACTAAGAGCTGGTTTTATGAAAAAAAAACAATAAAATAGGTAAAACTTTTGGTTACCTTGATTTTTTTTAAAAAAGAAAACCAAATTACAAGTATCAAAAATGAAAATGGTAAATTTACCAGCAATGAAGAGAAAATTAAAGAAATGGTTAAGAGCTATTTTGCCTAACTGTATGTCAATAAAATTGACAATCTTAGTGAAATAGATGAATATTTACAAAAATATAAATTGCCCAGATTAACAGAAGATGAAATAAAGTATTTTAATAACCACATTTTGGAATGAGACATTGAACAAGACATCAATGAACTCCCTAAGAAAAAAACTCCAGGGCAAGATGGATTTACAACTGAATTCTAGCAAACATTTAAAAAACTGTTAATTCCAATACTATATAATTTGGAAAAATAGGTGGAGTCCTATCCAATCCCTTTTATGATAAAAATATGGTGCTGATATCTAAACCAGTAAGAGCCAAAATAGAGCAAGAAAATTATAGACCAATTTCTCTAATGAATATCGATTCAAAAATTTTAAATAAAATACTAGAAAAGAGATTACAGCAATTTATCACCAGGATACCACACTATGACCAGGTGGGATTTATACCAGGAATGCAGGGCTAATTCAATATTAGGAAAAATATTAGCATAATAGACCATATCAATTAAATAAAAACAGAAGCCATATGATTATTGCAATAGATGCAGGAGCTTTTAGCAAAATACAGCACCCATTCTTATTAAAAACATTGGAGAGTATAAGAACACATGAAGTTTTCCTTAAAGCGATAAGTAGTATCTACCTAAAGCCATTGATGAGCATTATCGGTAATGGTGATAAGTTAGAAGCTTTCCCAATAACATCAGGAGTGAAACAAGGATGCCCACTATTACCACTATTATTCAGTACTGTACTAGCAATGCTAGCTAATGCAATACGAGAAAAAAAAAAGAAATTGAAGAAATTAGAGTAGGCGACGAGGACACAGAACTATCACTGTTGGAAGAGGATACGATGGTATACTTGGAAAATTCTAGAGAAGCAACTAAGAAATATCTTAGAAAAGGACATATGACCTAGGAAAGTCTTCCCTCTACTTGCTGAAGTAAAGAGAAATGTGGGCTCTCTCTAGCAAAAATGGAGTCTCTTTGTTCTGTAAATTGCAACCCAAGTTCACAACTTTGACATGACAATGTCCTTGTATCTCTGAAAATAACTGGGGAGCTGAAGGGACAGTGAGTCATTTGCCATGTATTTCACCAATAAAAACTGTGCCCAAGAAGAGGTGGAATTTTGGAAAGCCCAAGTTGCTTTTTTAATAGTACATTGCAAGCTTTGACTTTTGATTACTGAGAGTGTGAGCAAAGTTTCCATTGTAGTTTCACTCTACCTTCCTATCTCATTATCTTTGATATTTTGGTTCACATATTAGGGAACTTCCTCAGAGGAAATTAAAACCTATGGTGATGCTGTTCTCTACGCAGTGAAATTAGAGATAAAAAGCTGAAAGTAAAAGGTTTTATTAAGGTAGATGTTAAAAGAATAATATAGAATATGACGTTTCACAATACAAGTTACCAGGTTCATATGCCCACATATCAGTAGAAAGAGTTAATAGAAGAGTCTTTTTTAAAAAGCAGGTAGAAATTAAATTTGAAAGAAAAGTAAGTCAATTATTAAATAAAGGTATTTTACTTCATTTAGGATTGAATCATTGAAAATGTATTAATGCTTAAATAAGTTCTACAAAGTGGTACTAAATGTTTTCATCTTTATGAATAAAATCCCATTTGCCTTAATAGTGTTAAGTGATAGAGGCTTCCACTGTACTGAACAATTTGTCTTTTTAAATCTCCCCATGTCCATAGTATTCTATGTAGACTGAGTTTTTTAAAGTTTTCTTCTGATTCCATTATCGTGATTATTATTGAGAGTAGAACAAAAAATATGTGTGTATTTTAAAATTTATTATTATTTCTCAAATTACATAAATTGAATATATATATATATATATATACATATATATATATATATATATATATATATATATAAATTGAAATAGATACACATACAAGAAATTCAGGAAATAATCAATGTATAAGAATTTATTATTAAGCATTTGGTATGTATTGAGCACCAGTATACTGGAGACACAAAGAAAAAAAGCAAATATAATCTTGCCCTCAACGATCTTACATTCTAATGGAGGAGACACCATATGTATTAGTAGGTACATACAGAGTATATGAAAGCTAACCTTAGAGAGGAAGGCACTAGCAAACAGGAGAGACAAGGAAAGCATTCCTACAGAAGGTGTTATTTGAGATCTTTTTTTTAGAGATAAGTCTTGAAGGAAACTATGGGATTCTAAGAGGTAGAGGGGAAGAGGGGAAGTACACCAATAATAAGGAATAACCACTGCAAAGGATGCTAAAGGAGGACTGTGTGTGAGGAGTAGTAAGTAGGTCAATACTCATGGGTGCAGTAGAGTTCATGGAGAGAAGTCATGTGTAAGAATATTGGAAAGACAAGAAGGGCCAACTTATAAACAGGCTTAAATATCCAACAGAAAAATTTATATTTGATCCTAGAAGTAATGGGGAACTAAGAGCATCTATTGAATAGAGAGGTGGTATGGTAAGATCTATATTTGAAGAAAATCAATTTTGCAGCTTTGTGGAAAATGGATTGAACTGGGGAGAAACTTAAGGCATGAAGATAATCAGAAATTTGTGGAAGAAGTTCAGGGGAAAGGTGATTAGGCCTAACCTAGGGTGGTGGTTGTGTTGGTGGAAAAAAGGGGATCCACAGGAAACGCTGTGAAGGTAAATGTGGCAACTGGTTGGGTATATTGAGTGAGTTAAAGGGAGGAATAGAGGATAACACCAAAGTTGTTCGTTTAGTGAGAGTGAGAAGCTGGTGGCATCCTATGCAATGAATCAGTCCCACATTACAATCTAGCTTCAAGTCTATCTGTGCTTCTTTTCCAACACGGTTCCTACTGCTCCCCAAACACAGCACCCTGAACTCCCAGCTGTGTGCTATAGTGTACTCCTTTCCACTAATACTTTTTCTTCACTCTTCCTATCAGCCCCTCCAAATTCTACCTATTTTTTTTCAGAGTTTCACCTCCTCCAGATAGAAAGGTAACATGGTAGATAGATTATTGGGCCCGGTGTTTGGAAGACCAGAGTTAAAATTCAATCTCAGCTATTTACTATTTGTGTGATTCTGCGCAAGTCACTTAACTTCTGTCTGCCTCATTTGTCTCATCTGTAAAATGGGGATAGTAACAGCACCTATCTCACAGAGTTGTTGTGTGGGTCACATGAGATAAAATTTGTAAAGCTCTTGGCACAATGCCTAGAACATAGTAGGCACTTAATAAATGCTTATTTTCTTCCTTTCCCTCCAAGAAGTCCTCCTCCCTGATCATTCTAGCCCAAAGGAAACTCAGTCCTACAGTGCTCCCTGTCTATATCACCATTTGGATAATTCATTATATTCTGCCTTGAAGGATTGACCATACATATCAATCTTCCTACCTCATTGAATTCTTGAAGAGCCATTACAGTGTTAGTTTCTTTTGTGTCCCCCATAATACCTAGCACATTGATGTGCATATGATAGATGTTCAATGAATATGTTGAATTTATTGGGACTGATTACGCAATTGATAAATGGGTAAAGGAACCAAGCTATCAACAACTACATAAAACTTCTCCAAACCACTAAGAAGTGACACAGAAAACAATGGCAAGGTCCTAACTTATGCCCATTAGATTGTCAAAATTGTCCAAAGAGGAAAATTGGGAAAATTGGTGCAATTGTCAAAAGGGCTGTGAAACTGGCCATTGAAACCACCATTTTGGGGTACAATTTGGAAATTCATTTCAAAAGTCACTAAAACGTATATACCCTTTGAATCAGTGGTATCGCTGCTATGCATTATCCCCAGAGAAGTCAAAGACAAAGGGAAAAGACCTACATGCATATAAATATTTAGAGTGGCACTAACAAAGACCTAGAAACAAAATGGGTGTGCATTAATGGGGGAATGGTTGAACAAAGTATAGGTGAGTGAACTGTGGCAGCATATGATTACAATGGAAAATTCCTGTCCTGAAACAATGATGGATTCAGAGAAATTTAGAAAGATAAGTATGAACTAATTCAGAGTGAAATGAGCAGAACCAGGAAAACCATTTATATCACCATTCAGATAATATAAAGGAAAACAAATCTGAAAAACTTCAGAATTCTGACTAAAGAAGTGACTGCTCATGATTTCCAAAAAGTCTGATGACGCATGTCTCTTACCTCTTGGCAGAGGAGTGATGGACTATGAGAAAAACATTTATAAATATGGCCAATATGTTGATTTATTTGACTTGATAACACTTCTTTAAAACAAAGGAGAGCTTCTATTTTGAGAGAAGGATTCTTTTCTTAAAGAAAGAAAAGAATGTCAATAAAACATTTTTTAAACACACAGAAGAAAACCAAAAGTTGAGGAGACACAAATAAGACAATTTGTTGCTACCTTGTTAAATATAGAATTGCACAATCCTAAGAAAATTGTACTTTTAAGATTGGGATTGTGATAGTACTTCCTGTTCAATTGAATATCGCTTTTGCAGAGTTAGGGAAAACATAATAAGCCACTTATAATAAATTAATAATAATCAACAATCTTTGACACATTTATAACATGCTTTAGGGTTTACAAAATGCTTTACAAACATTACCTCATGTTAGTCTCACAACATTTTGTAATAATTAGTAGAGATAATTCCTTATTTTTCAGAAGGGGAAACTGAGTTTGAGGAAGTTTAGCTAATCTGTCCATAGTTACTCAATAAGTATCAAGATCTGAATTTGAATACAGGCCTTCCTGGATACAAAGCAGGGCCTGGAATCAGGAAGACTTAAATTCCAATCTGGCCTCAGATACTTACAAGCTGTGTGACTTTGCAGGAGTCTGTTAACCCTGTTTGCCTCAGTTTCTTCATCTGTAAAATGAGCTAGAGAAGGGAATGGCAAACCATATCTTAGAAAAGAAAACCCAAATGGGGTCAGTAAGAGTGGGGCAAGACTGAAAAACAACTTCCCAAGTCCAGTCTTGAATCCATTACCTCATGCCCAAGGCATTCTGAAGAGGCATGTACATTCTCCAAATTCATGGATGGGTGGAGCATTGAGAGCTGATACAGTTTCTGAATTTACCTCCATTACTATCTCCAGGCCCAGGAATAATACCAGTGTAAGGTATTGCCTTTTATTTAGGATTTACCCATTCACCAGATTTTAGAGAAGAGAAATGGAGCCCTGAGTTTCAGCCAAGCAATAGTTTCATTTTTTTGTTTGTTTTCAAAACGTACACCACAGACTTGACTGCCAGTCTAGTAAACTGAGCATTTGATTTTCAGTTAGGAGAGCTGGGTTCTCTTCCCAAGCCTTTCACAGTCATCACATGATCTAGAGGAAAATCAGGTCATGCCTCAGGGTTCCACCTCCTTCTCTCTATGTATGAGTCACTGAGATTCACCTGGGAACTAAAGAGCTTTGTAATGCACTTTCAGATCCTTTTGGGTGCAATGTCTCATTAGCACCCAAGGTTATAGGATTCTGGTTAACACAAAAACACAAGTTAGCTCTAGTTTTACACCAGGGGTTCTTAACCTGGGGTCAGTTAACTTATTTTAAAAAATATTTTAATAACCATTTCAATGTAACTGGTTTCCTTTGTAAAACCATGCATTTTATGTATCTAAAAGCCTTATTCTAAGAAGGGATCCATAGACTTCACTAAGACTTCCATGACACAAAAAAGGTTACCACTCACTGGTTTGGGAAGTGGCCCTGTCCACATGGGTGGGTTTACAAAAATCAATTTATTAGGAAAGACAGGTCAAGTTGCAGATATAGTTCAAAAGTCTTAGAAACAAGGTCTAATAATGAAGGCAAATGTGCCCTTTTACAGAAAAGTATCGCTTCTGAAACACAGAAAAATCATGGCCCCATAAGTGCCGCTTAGGGCAAGGAGACAAGTGCTATTAATGTTGTATTTCAAAACCAAAGGCTCAGTAATGTGAGAGAAGAATTATTAATAGCTTCTGGTGTTAATGCAACACACTCCTTTGTATTCTAGAGCAGAGTCCAGCTTGTAGCTGACTACAAATTGGAACTGTGGCTGGCAGCAACTTCGGGTCCATTGCAAGGGAAGTGTGTGTGTCTCCCCCTCGCCCCCACACACAGATACACAGACACACACACACAGACATGCACCCCTGACTGCTGAGTCACCAAGGAAGGTTTCACTGGCACCTCCATCAAATTGCCAATCAGGCATCCCACTACGGAAAATTTTGAAAGAAAAACAGGCTCCAATTATCAGCAGCAAATAGAAAAGGGCAGTGAGGGCAGGGGAATTATTGGAAATTTGGAGAAATTGTACTACTAAAAAAAAAAAAAGTGGGCTGGATGCCGGAGATAGAGGCTCCAAGCAAACAGAAGGAAGTCCTGACATTCATGCAGAGTTAAAGCTGCTGCAGTTTGTGCTCATGGGGGGAATGGCAGTGATTAAGCTTGGAGACTGAATGTTGACAGCTGAGGATGAGCAGTTTAAACAGAAGGAAGAGAAATCTCTGGACTTACTGTAAGTCCTGTGACACTATCATTTGACTCAATTAGCTCAAATGACTGGGATATAATTGAACCAAATATAACATGATCTGTGACTCATACTGTGGCACAAAGTGCTCATGGCACTGTGGTAAATTAATTCAATTTTCATTAAGTGAAAGTTAATGTCTAACAACAGACCCCAGTGAACGGTATACATGTACTGTATATAAAATGTAACGCTAAAGTAATGAAACTGATATTTTAAAAACATACTAGAATGTATATGTCCACAAGAGATGCCCCTTCAAATTAATGATGATGATGATTGTTATGGGCAGCTAGGTGGCACAGTAGAGTGCCAGTCCTGGAGTCAGGAAGACTCATCTTTCTAAGTTCAAATCTGACCTCAGACACTTACTGTGTGACCCTGGGTAAGTCACTTAACCTTGTTTGCCTCCTCTGTAAAATGAGCTAGAGAAAGAAGTGCCAAGCCACTCCAAGACCACAAATGGGGTCACAAAGAGTCAGACACGACTGCAACAATACAACAACAAAATTATTATTATTACTGATGATAATGATGGTGGAGGAGAATTTGGTGTAGTGATAAAAGGACCTGCCTTGGAAAGCAGAAGACCAGTGTTCAAGTCCTAGATTAATGACTCTAGGTAAGTCACTTAATTTTTTAGAGCCTGAGGTAATTCTCCAAGACTATAATAAAGCTGCCCAGGAGCAGGCAATTTGCTCAAGGGAGGGATTTTCCACACTGAATTCCCACTTGAAGGAGTCACAGATTGAGACTAAGAATAACGAAAATAATAGACATTTATGTGGCCCTTCCAAGTTTATAGAATAATGATCTACATTATCCCTTCCCAGTCAGCTGGGGAAGCTAAACACTTGTGCGAGGGATGCTGTCCTCGTTCAAGTCATTTTTGGAATCAGAGATGAAAGGGCTGGGACGGGAGTCAGGGAAAGAGTGGGTTCAAATTCTCTCACCTGCATTTACTAGCTATGGTAAGCCTAGACATCTCACTTGAGTCTCACTTTCTCATCAGTTTTCCTTGGACCAGATCTGTGATTCCATCAGTTTTGGGAGCTCTACTCTAATAAGTACTTCCACAGGGTTGTTGTGGGTCTCATGATAAAGTACACATAAAACGCTTCATGGGGCAGCTAGGTGACAGTGTATAGAGCTCAGGGCCTGAAGTCAGGAAGACTCATCTTCCAGAATTCAAATCCAACCTCAAGCACTAACTGTATGACTCTGGGCAAATTACCTAGCTCTGTTTGCCTCAGTTTCTTCATCTGTAAAATGAGCTGGAGAAGGAAATGTCAAACCACTCCATTATCTTTGGCAAGAAAAATTGCAAACAGGGTCACGAAGAGTCAGACACAACTAAACACCAACAACAACGACAAAATGTTTTATAAATGTTAAAAGCCAATACAGTAATAATTGCTAAAATTATATAGCATCTTAAGGATCATAAAGCTCTTTACATACATTATCTCATTTGATTCTCATGACCACCCTTTGAGGTAAGTGTTATTATCCTCATTTTATACATGAGGCAAATTTGGTTAAAGGACTTGCCCAGGGTCAACAAGCTGATGAGTGCATAAGGCAGAACTGGAAATCAGGTCTTCCAAGATCTCCACTTTATCCACCATACCACATCTCCCCGACATAGTTATAGTTTTAAAATTCATTTTCTGTAGTCAGTCTACAGACCATTGAAGAAATTTCCAATCAGTTGATCAACGAGCATTTATTAAGCACCAGGAACAATTTAGTCTTCCCAAAATTTTATCCAGATTAATTACTAAGTTAATTCGTTGACCAGACATGGCTCAGAGGAGCTTGATACTCTATGTAGAACTCAGTTCTCTCATATTTAAATGGATATGTGGGCTCCTCAAAATGCATACTCACTTTCCTGATGGTGATCACAAAGTACGCATGTCTTCTCTTTTTATGTGATTACGGTCCATCTCCTCTTATAAATGTTTCTTCTCTATCTATCCAGAACGTAGAGCTTTTAAAACAGGGCATCCCAAAAGTCTTAGTGCAGTTTGAAGTTTTGATAGCTCATACCAGTGGAACACTCAAGACATCCATGCACCTGTCATCCTTCCCTTTGGCTTCATGACTGACCCATCTCCTTTTCAGATCCTTTCCACCACTTCTCACGTATGGTTCCTTGTTAGAAATGTGCCTGCTTCTACGTATCATGCATTTCTCCAGGTTCCTGTAGGTTATCTGTAATTCTAATTCTTTTTCTTTTAAATAAATGTATTATTTATTCATTTTAAGAATGCTGTTTTTTTATTTTAAATTCCAAATTCTCTCTCCTGCCCCTCTCCCACACACTGAGAAAGGCAAGAAACGTGATATATCAATTAGAGATATGAAATCATGCAAAACACATTTCCATATGTAATTTTAATTCTTCAGACATCCTAGTGATTCCCCAATTTGCAACCAGAGAGAACTGGTGGAGAATATTGATAGAGTTTTGTATCATTGATGGGGTTAAAATCATTGAAAGTACTGCACAATTTCCTCCAAAGCAATCCAGTTTTCAGGCCTCCCTTTAATCAATTGTAAACACAACTCAAGCACATCTGCAATGCTTTTCCTATATACACAGATAGATAGATAGATATAAATATATCTATGTATATTTCTATCTATATGTTTTATATAATGTTATATCATATCATATTTACACATGGACTAATTCAGTTCTCATCAAAATGCATGTCAAAATCTCAGCAATAAGTATTCTTCATCCACTTTGTTTTTGTTTATTTTTTTCCCATCCACTTGGTTTTTCCTAGAGATATTGCTTGACTGATCTCTTATGTGACTATTCACTGGGCTTTAAGGCAGTGTAGTATCCTGGGGCTTGACCCTATTATCATAATATCACCTGGAAAATAACAGCTGGAAGACTGAAACTCAAATCTACTTTTAAAAGACTAAGATCTGACTGTTTAGAATGTTCAAACAACTTTACTGCAGACAAACCCTGCAGCTAGTTCCAAAAAGAGGAGGTTCAAAAACCATACCTGGGAACCTAGACCTCAGTGTGCATGTTGATGATTAAAAACCTGTGTTTACCACATCACCTGTCTTGACTAAATTGACCCCCATCAAATAAATTAATCAGACTGTCACTTCAAACAACAGCTGTGACTGATATTTCCCCCACTGAATTAAAAGTTCTTTGAATTGCTAGAGTTTGAGGGGTTTTTTCTTCCAACTTTCTCTAAGTACAATCTAATTTTCTCTCTATCTCTATGTCTATACATATGTTATGAAATGGAGCATTGAGGGCTTTTATACAGTTAATAAAACACACACACACACACACACACACACACATCACTTTTGCTTGAAATATCGAAGGTGTCCTGGCTTAAAGGAACTAAGAAACTCCCCGTGCCAAGGTTAAATGAAGGGTGGGGAGAGGGAGGAGAGAGAGACAAACAAAGAGAGGAAGAGAGAGAGGGAGGAGGGAGAAAGAGGGAGGGAGGAAGAAGGAGAGAGAGACAAGGAGGGAGGGAGAGAGGGAGAGAGAGGGAGAGGGAGAGAGGGAGAGAGGGAGAGACACGGAGAGACACGGAGAGAAAGGGGGAGACAGAGAGAGACGGAGAGACACAGAGAGAGACAGACACAGAGAGAGGGGGACAGAGGGACAGAGAGAGAAGGAGGCAGGGAGAGACAGACAGAAGCGGAGAGAGGGAAGGAGGAGAAGAGGGAAAGAGGGAGGGAGAGGGAAAGAGAGCAAAAGAGAAGGTGTTAGGCGATTGTCGTTTGTTTTTCTTTTCTTTTTTTTTTTTTCTTTCCTGCTCACCTAACTTTACCCAAACAAAATCCTAACTGAAAGAATTCAGTCATTCCTAAGGGTGGTTTGTTTTTTAATCCCTATGAGCTGGTGACCATCTCAAGTGTCTGCTACAAATCCCAAATACAAACTCACTACTTCTCAGTGCTCAAAGATATTTTGTCATTCCAGATAGCTCTCCCCTTCTGTTATTGAAAAATTGTGCCTTACTTTGCTTCCTTCCACAAGAAGCTTGGCAAAAATTAGAGAACAATTTGCAGAAGGCATTTTGTTTCTCCCACCATTTGGCCTAGCTGAAGTTTAGGAGCTCGTCTTTTTTAAAAGATAAAATATGAAGTCTAAGCTTAGCTCAAAGACAGTCTAATTGGTTATATTTCACCCCTGAACATCCACTCTTCTAGTCCACTGCAAACTCCTTGAGAGAAGGCTCGATTTTCATTTTGTCTTGGGATCCTTTGCACCAAATACAGAGTTTGTTGAATTGAATTCTGTCCTACCTCCCACCTCCCACCCCCCACCCTCTGCTCTTAACCTGATTTTTCTGTGCTGGAGAGAAGTCTTCTTAATGATCTCTAGAATGTAGAGTTTGGGAATTTGCTCTGATACATGAAATCCCTATTTGATGATAAGAAAAGGAGAAATGCCCCAAGAATATAATGCAAGCAGGTGGTGATGTTGTGGGAGAATGGAGTTAGAAGTGATCTGGGTTAGAATTCCAGTACTTACATTGAAAGGCCTTCTACAATGAGTGCCTCCACTCTCTCTTCTCACTCTACTTAATCATTTACAATCTGGCTTCTGACCTTGTCATTCCCCCAAAACTCTCCAAGGTTACTCATGACCTTAGTTGCCAAATCCAATGGCCTTTTTCTCAGTCCTCATTCTCCTTGATCTCTCTGCAGCCATTGACATTTGATCACTCTCTCCTCTTTGGTACTGTATATTTTCCCTACATTTTCAGGATGCCACTCTTTCCTGGGTCTCCTTCTACAGATCTGATCGCTCCTTCTCGGTCTCCTTTGCCAGATCACACCCTATAACTTTAGGTATCCCTCAGGTTTCTGCCCTGGGCTCACTTTTCTCTCTGTACTACTTCACCCGGTGATCTCATCAACTCCCGTGGATTTAATTACTAACTCTCAAATCTACCTTTCCTGTCCCAATTTTTCTGCTCACCGCCAGTCTCAAACTGACTTTCAGACATTTCACACTGGATGTCCAGTAGACATCTTAAATTCAATATATCCAAAAAGAACTCATTATCTTTTCCCCTAAAAGCTACCCCTCTCCTGCCTTCCCTATTATTGTAAAGGGCAACACTATCCTATCAGCCCCTCTGGCTCACAACCTAGTTGTCATCCTAGATTCCTCACTCCCCCCACTCCAACTCACAATATTCAATCTGTTGTCAAAGCCTGCTGATTTCACTTTTGCAAACATCTCCTGGACACACTCCCTTCCCTCTTCTGACACTGCCACCACTCTGGCACAAGCCCTCATTACCTCACACCTGGACTAAGGCTACAGTCGGATGGCATGCCTCAACTCTCTCCCCACTCCAATCCATCATCCTCCATTCGGAAGCCAACCGATTTTCCCAATCCGATGTGCCTTCAGGTCTGATCAAGCTTCCAAAGCCCTTCATAACCTAGCCCCCTCCTACCTTACAAGTCTTCTTAGACCTTACCCTTGCCATGTACTCTTCAATCTAGTGACACTGGCATCCCGGCTATTCCACCAACAACACATTCCATCTCTTGGCTCCGGGGATCCTCTCTGGCTGTCTCCCATACCTGGAACCTTCTCCCTCCTCCACTCCAACTACTGACCTCCCTGACTTCCTTTAAATCCCATCTAGATTCAGGAAGGTTTCCCTAACCCCTCTTAATTCCAGTGTTTTCCCTCTTTTAATTATTTCCAATTTATCCTGTATATACCTTGCTTCATATATATATTTGTTTGCCTGTTGACTCCCCCATTAGATTATAAGTGCCTTGAGGGCAGGACCTATCATTTGTCTCCTTTTGTATCTCCAGCACTAAGCACAGTGAATGGCACATAGAAGGCAATTAAAAACTGTTCATTGATTCATTGATCAATTGAACTAATAACATCTATAGTTCTGATCACACAGAATCTTTGTGAGGTTCAAATAAGCTATGATTAGGAAAATGTTAGGCCAAGTGCTTCAAAAGTCTTAGGACAGTTTTAAGCTAAGAACCTTTTAAGTTTTAAGCTTAAACCGCCCTAAGAATTTTGGGACACCCTACAAAGACATCTCTTGTAATTAGGTCCCTTTAGGGGGAAAGGGTGAAAATTTTCAAAAACATTTTAATACTTACTTAAAATTTTACCTGAATAGCATTTTCACGCCCTTTCTTCCCTTCCCCCCACCTTTTAATTTAAATCTCCTACTTTCGAATGAACCAACGTGATTGTCTTCAGATATTTATTCGTGTTTTTCACTTAAGCATATAAAGATCTTTCTGGTGATATTTTCTGAAAAACTTTTTATAATAGTTAAATGGCATAATGGTCAGAGACCTGGACCAGGACCCAGGCAGACCAAAATCCAGTCTCACGCACCCAATAGCTTTGTCACCCTGAGCAAGTCACGTAACCTCTGTTAGTGTCAACTTCTTCAACTGTAAAATGGGAATGATATTTCAACCTGCCTGCCAAGGTCGTCGTGAGAATCAAATGAGATGATATTTGTAAAGAGATGTGTAAAATTTAGGGGACAATATAAATGCTAATTTTGTGGTTGTTACTTTATTTGTTGCAGTGATAGTTCACTACTTCGTGGGTTTGAAACCTATCCTTACCTCAATTCTAGACCTGGAAGTTTATCTTATTATGAAGTATCTTTGGTAGAGGGTGTTTCCTCATCTAAGAGTTCCCTCAGCCAAAGAAATAAAACAAAGAAATCCCTACCCTTATCCTACAACATAGCAAGATAAATTACTCCCCACTCCTTCCTTATCAAAAGTTTTCCTACCCTTCAAGACTCAGTTCATCTTTGGCCTCCCCCATGGAATGTAACAACAAAAATAACAGCTAGTAGTTATATACCATATATAAAATACATTATATAGCATATATATAAATATATTATATAGTATATATGTTTTACACATGTATTTATACATACTTTACATTTTGCAAAACACTTAATAAATATTCTTTCATTTGATCCTTTCCACTACCCTCAGAGTATCCCCATTTTACAGATCAAACTGAGGATCAGAGCAGTTGAACGACTTATCCAGGATCATATTGCTAAGTAAGGGTCTGAGGGCATATTTGAACTCAGTTCTTCCTGACTCTAGACCCAGGATTTTATCCATTTTGCCATCTAGGTGCCTCACAATATTTGCCAGCTAAAAATCCCAGGTTGATTTCTTCCTTCTCAGAAACCCTGCAGTGTTTAATTTCAGTGTTCGGGTTTTTTTTTTTTCTTTCATAATGCACTAATTTGACAAATCACTAGTTCTTTCCCCTCCAACAGATTACAAACTCCTTGAAGTGAGTACTTCTCTTGAATCCTCTCATTGCGCCTGGTACAAAGTTGGGCACAATGTAGTCACTTAATACACGTTTCTTGAATTACTTTGTCTTCTCAGATTGCCATTTCACAGAGGGGGATTACCTGAGTGGGTCAGATTGTACAGTTCTGTTCTGAAACTTAGGTCAAGAATTCATTGGCAGAGTCCAGTAGGGAATTTGGGCCATGACCTAGATAAAGTGAAGGAAATAAAACTATTCGTATATCAGTGATCTGGGCATAGTATGGCATCGTGCACACAGGGCTGAATCTGAAACAAGGAAGAATGTTGGATCAAATTCTATCTAGTCGAGTGACTTTGGGCATGGATCCTCATCAGTAAATTGGGTTAATTTCTATAGTACCTACTTCAATCAATCACCAATCATTTGTGGGCCAATTACTATGTGCCAGGCACCCGCAATACAAGATAAAAAAAGGACAGGTAGGTGATATAGCACCTAGCATGAGGAACATGAGTTCAAATCCAGTCTCAGACAGTTACTAGCTGCATGACCCTCAACAAATCACTTAACATCTCTCTGCCTCAGTTACTACATCTGTAAAATGAGGATAAAGCAGCATTCACCTCTTAGGGTTATTGCGGGGGTAAAATGAGGTAAGGGTAAGGCCGATGACTCTGCACAGCTCTGCCTCACTCAAATCCAATTCACTTTCAAGTCAAGGCATCACCCTTCTGATGTCATTGGTCGTCTACAAGAACAAAGGACAAACAACAAAATACTGTAATATTTGTAAGATGCCATATATATCTTAAAATGCTACATAAACATTTTGTTGTTTAGTCCATTAATCGTATCTGACTCCTCTTGACCCCATTTGGGGTTTTCTTGGCGTGGAGTGGTTTGCCATTTCCTTCTCTAGCTCATTTTTCAGATGAGGAAACTGAGGCAAATAGGATTAAGTGACTTGCCCAGGGTCACACAGCTAGTACGTGTCTGAGGCTAGATTTTAACTTGGGTCCTTCTGACCCCAGGACCAGCACTCTATCTACTTCACCACATAAACACTAATTAATATTATTATAAATACAGAGTATATGGAAGGTAACTTAAGAGGAGACAGTACATGCAGCTGGGGGATGAAGGGAGAAAGGGATCTGCGAAAAGCCATTCACAGGGTGGGTTGAGGTTCCATGAAAGGTTAAAGCTCTATATAAATTTTAAAGTGATATTTTTGTTGAAATGTTTTACCAGAACTATTGATAAAAATTATTAATTTCTTTCTTTTGTATAGACCTGAACAACATCTCCATAAGCAAAGTTACAGTCTCAAGTCAAGGTGAGTGAGCAAGTTACACAGCTTCTGACCTAATCACTATTCCTTCAGAAGTCAAAGTAGTCAAGGACAGCATGAATCTACTGGTAAACATCAACATTGATTTAAAAACAAAACAGAACAAAGCCCCTTTTCTTCAAGGTGGACATAGGGTCTGCTAAGACCAAAGACTTCTGAATACCAGCTTTAGCTGTCAGGCAGCACAACAATCACTCAGGACAATTTCCACTAAGTATGATTTTTCCTATTTTGTTGAAGGAGTGACTACTAGGTTAAACAGTTAAATCAAGCTGCATGAATTAAGTACAGGGTCAATGGAATTTAGAAATGAAATTAAACAAGAGTTTTCTTTTAATTAGCTTACTTACATATATGCTATTTCTGTGAGAAATTTTAAAAGGGTTAATCCTTTGTACTTTCTACAGACACTCCTCTTATCTCCCTAATAAGTCCGCTGCTTTGTCATTAATTGTGTAACTGCCCTATTACATTAAATAGGAAAGCCTGGAGCACAGAGTTTCTCTTTTCCAAATCTGTTCCAGACAGAGTGAAAAATGCAGTACCTTGCATGAAGGAAAAAAAAAAAAGGTTCCTGGGAGAACATTTTTTTTTTAACCTTAAAGAGATGAAATAATTCTCAAGCAGAAGTACAAAATGGAATACCCTGGTAAAAAAGAGGTTGGGAGGATCCATTATTTAATGGGATTTTCATTCCTTACTAAACATTGGTATCTAAAGGAAAATGATAAAGGTATCATTTGTAGGTTCTGGATTACAATGTCCCATTGAAAGAACTGAAGTGAGTTGATTATCTAGATCAGTGGGGCTTAGGGGAGGGAAATTTTACCTTCCAGTTCTGTCCTCAAAAGGTATAGATGGGGTTTTGAATTTTAAAATAGCAGGGTAATTTTATTAATTTTCCACTTATATAGATGCAGGTGTCCCAGAATAAAATTAAGTAAACTACTCTAGGGTAGTCATCAGTTAATTATCTCCTAGGACAACCTTTCAACAAATAGTAATTGAAAGACTACTGGTACAAGGCATCATGCTATAGTAGAGGATTTTAAAATGAAAAAAAGATGATTCCTGATCATAAGAAACTTTGAGGCTGAGGAAGGAGGGCAGGGAAGTGGAGGGGAAGAGGAGGTTGGGGGGGGGGGGTGGTGGAGAGAGAAGAGAGAGAGACAGAAACAGAGACAGGTAGAAAGAATAGAGGGTTAGCCTTAGAGTCAAGAAGGCCCAGTTTCAAATCCTGCCTCTGACACAAACAGTTGATACTGCCCATGGCCAAGTTACTTTGCATTTCAGGGTTTGCAGGCAACTCTATACTAAGCTACAGCATATTTGCAGTCCGTCATGTTATCTCCTTTATGCGTAGAACGTGCTCTGTTGGATTGCATTGGAATTTTTTTTTTTAAATAATGTGCCTTCCGTAGAATTGTTGGGGATGGAAGTCAGATTGCAAGGGATTATAAGAATAGTGAATCATGAAGAAGTGAAGATAGCTGGTAATAACCACTTGTTCAAGAATCACAGAAGCAGAGAGATCTTGGGGCTGGAAGAGACCATCTGGAACAGAACCTTGGCTTTAGTTGGGTAAGGGATTATTAACCCCATGTTCTAGATCAGGGCTGTCCAACCTTAGGTTTTAATTGAAACAATAGACAATATATTTTGATTTGCCATTTTAGCGAGAGCTCTGCTTCGTTTACTAAAGCATTTATGTAAATTTCTATGCTTGTAGGCAGGCCACATAAATGCCACTGCAGGCCGCATGTAGCCTGCAGGCTGCATCTTGGACAGCCCCATTGTAGATGATAGTACCTAGCCTCCCAAATTTGAGCTGGAGGGGACCTTGAGTTGGAAGGGATCTAGGGCAATTTTTATAAATGTTACAAATTTGGATTCGGTCAAAAGGCTACACTTAAGGACCTAGAAGGCCACATGTGGCCTTAAGGGCACAGGTTCCCCATCCCTGATCTAGGGCAACCCATACAGGAAAGGAATTCAGTAGAACATCCCCACCAAGTGGTCATCCAGCCTCTGTTTGAAGACAACCAAAGGCACCCACCTCTTTTGGACAGCTCTAATTTTGGTGGAGTTTTCATCAAGCCTAAATTGTCCTCTTTGCAGCCTCTACCTACTGCCCCTACTTGGGCCTTTGGGGAACAAAAAAGAGCTAATTTAATCCCTCCTCCCTGTGATAGCTCTTCATGACTCCTGATTCTTCTCTTCCCTAGGCTCAACATTCCCAGTGCCTTCAGTCTTCCTGTCACATTTTGGGAGCCCTCTGCCATGCCAATTGCCTTCTTCTAAACACTTTCAAATTTGTCAATGTCTTTCTGAAACCATGGGATCCAGAACTGAAGTTGAAGTCTGACAAAGGCAAAGTACAGGGGAACCATTCTCTCCTTTTTCCTAGGTGTTATGTCTTTGCTCCTTGAGGTAGATAGGTGGTGTAGCAGATAGGAGGCTGGACCTGAAGTCAGCCTCCAGCCTCAGATATTTCCTAGCTATGTTACTGGGAAAGTCAGCCTGCCTCAATTTCCTCAACTGTAAAATGGCATCTACCTCTCAGGGTTATTGGGAGGCTCAAATGAGATGATATTTATGAAGCAATTAGCACAGTGTCTTACACATAATAGGTGCCTAATAAATGCTTGTTTCTTTCCTTTTCTTTTTAATGCAGGTCAAGATTTCATTAAATTGCAGCAGATAGGTGGCGTGGTAGATAGAGTGTTGACCCTGTAGTTAGGAAGACCTGAGTTCAAATCTGGCCTCAGATACTTACTAGTTGTGTGACCCTGGGCAATTAACTTAACCCTGATTGCCTTCCAAAAAAAGAAAGATTTCATCAAAGCTTTCATCAAGAAGATCACAAGACTGGTTCATACTAAGCTTGCTGTCCACTCATACCTCCAGTTCTTTTTCAGAATAATTGTCTAACTGTGCTTGCCCCACCTTATGCTTGTAAAGTTGACTTTTGTGCTTCCAAGGGCAGGACTTCACAATTATTCCTTATTAAATTTCATCTTATTAGATTTAGTCCAACCCTCTGGCCTGTTAAGGTTCTTACGGATCTTGATTCTGTCATCCATTGTGTTAGCCATCCTTCCTTGGGGTAGGTCATCTGCAAATCTGATAAGCATATTATCTATGCTTTTACCCAAGTCAATAGCATCAAAACAGAATTCACTAGTCCATACATAAGAATCCCTGTTGACTGAATATAGACTTAATTTTAAAGTGTCAATAGCATCAAAACAGAATTCACTAGTCTATATATAAGAATCCCTGTTGACTGAATATAGACTTAATTTTAAAGTGTAACATTACCTATGTTTTATTATATTTTTATTTATTTTGTTAAATATCTGCCAGTTACATTTTGATCTAGTTCAGAATTCACTGGGCAATGTTGTTGGCCCCACGTTTGACACTTCTGATCCAAGTCATTGATAAAAACATTAAAAAACATAGGGCCAAGCACAAATCCCTGGGGCACTCCAGTGGAGACTTCCTGCCAAGCTGATACAGAACCATTGATAAGTACTCTTTGAAACTGGCCAGCCAACAAGTTCTAAATCCATCTGACTATATTATCTAATCCATCTCACTCCATCTTCTCCCCAAGAAAACTATGAGGCACTATCAAAAGCCTCTAAAATCTGAGTACACTGTATGTATACCACTCCCTTTATTTACTCATTCTATAATTGTCAAAAAAAAGTGATTATGTTTGGTAAGATATGTCCTATTGATAAAGCTATGCTGATTGTGATCTTCATGTTTACCCTTGCTTCCCTTCCTAGCTGTTCAGCAACTCTCTCTTAGATAGTTTTAGAACTGTCAGGAATCGAAATCAAGCTTAGTGGCCTAGGATTTGCCAGTTCAACTCTCCTGGGCCCTCTCTTACTCTCTCCTCCCTGTGTCTGGCACACAGTATGTCCAAATTAATAGACACAAATTGACTGACTTACCGACTGAACTTTTAGTCATTTTTGTTATCATTTCCACTGTAAAGGTAATTCTCTTGTGCAAAATCAAATAAATCCAGATCCAAAGTAAGAGTTAAACAATTCTGCCTTCTCTCTGTTGGCACTTATCACCATGCCATGTACCCCAAGCAAAGGTCCCAGTCATTTTTGGATCCTTTTTCTCCTAATATAGCGGAAACACACACTCAAACAAATACACACACACACACACACACACACACACACACACACACTCACTTTATTGGCCTTAGCTTCCCTCACTGGCCTTACTTACCTCACCTTGAGCTTTCCAGCATTCCTGACACCATTTTTACAGGACCATTCCACATTCATATTCACCTTGTTATCTGACACTGTTTTGTTTTGTTTTTTTTTTTCTGTGAGTTTTAAATGGAAGTTGGCTATTGAGTTCCCTGGGCATCCACATTAGTTTTTTCAGAAAAAAATCTCATTTTTCTTTCTCTTTTTTGGCAGGGCAATTGGGGTTAAGTGACTTGCTCAAGGTCACACAGCTAGTACATGTGTCAAGTGTCTGAGGCCAGATTTGAACTCAGGTCCTCCTGACTCCAGGGCCAGTGCTCTACTCACTGTACCACCTAGCTGCCCCCCCAAAAATCTCATTTTTCATTCTTACAGGAATTGTTTCCCTTTGGTTCTTCACAATTTCAGTGTTGGATATTTCCTAGACCACCTACACTTGTTTTCCCCAAAGCAATTTAATCTGTGGGATTCTAGTGGTCTTTCCTCTGAACAATTTGCTTTCAAAAAAAAAAAAAAAGCTAGGGTGAATGTCAAACTAGGTCCGTATTTCCTCTTCTCTATAATAAACTCTAGAATGAAGTGGTCACTTCCCCCCAAGGTTACCTTTTTGGTCATCTCAGCAATCAGTTCCTTGGGTTGGTGAAAATCAAATACAGAATAGAATTTCACCTGAATTTCTTCTGAAAGATGGAATCATCACTAAGGCATGTCAAAAACGTGTTAGCTGTTCTGCCTGGGGGCTTGGAGAAGGCCTGCAAGCTCCTTCAGCTATTTGGATGACTGAAGACCCTGTACATTGCTATAACATAGCACGTCTCAAAGTCTTCATCTAGGTCCTCTTTTT
Organism: Trichosurus vulpecula; assembly: GCF_011100635.1. Classification (NCBI taxonomy): domain Eukaryota; kingdom Metazoa; phylum Chordata; class Mammalia; order Diprotodontia; family Phalangeridae; genus Trichosurus; species Trichosurus vulpecula. The sequence goes on from NC_050577.1 coordinate 77,589,351, forward strand.
GCACAAGTAGTCTACGGTAAATGCTAGTCAATCAACAGTTAGTAAACATGTTTTAAACACCTACTATGTGCCAGACACTGCTCAAAGTTCTGGGGATACAAATACAAAAAAAGACAGACAGCCCTTCTCTTCAATTACACAGCCCCCATTACAATCCAAAAGGGGAAGATAACAGACAAAAGGAAGCTAAAGAGTGGAGGGGATACAGAGGAAGTACTTGATGCAGAAACATGAGGGAGAAGTCAGAGGAATCACAGAAGAGTGCAGCCAGCTGAGAAATGAGATGTCTCAGCTGAGCTCCCTCCTTGAATGGAGATTTTAGAGTTCATGGCTCCACTCTCCAATCAGAGCAGCAGAGGGGAGTGATAAGGTAGAGTACTGAGACTGAAGGGATCTTGTAGGATGATATTTTCCCCATAATGAGCTTCCTCGGCCATGGTGGAAAAGTCATAGGAATACCTGAGTGGTTCATCTAGGTGAGAAAAAAGGAGATGTCAAAACTCGGCTCCCTCTTTAAAAGGAGGATACTCTAATGACAAAATCACTGATGTTTCTCCCCCTGTTGACCTTCATCCAAATCCTCTCCATCATCCTTCCCCTCCTGTTCCACTCTGGTTCTTAGATGTCCTCACATGAACAAAAGCATTCTTTTTTTTTTTTTTTTGGAGGCAAAAGTGTTAAGTGACTTGCCCAGGGTTACACAGATAGTAAGAACAAATGCAATCTTGATGCCCAAGGCTACTCTTCCCTTCCCACTACCTACACTCTACCCCCCCCCCAACCCATTTTACTTGTCCTATTTCTTTACAAGCAATAGTCTAATCATGGGTTCCACCTCATCAAGTCCTTTTCCTTCCATTTCCTTTCTTTTTCTTCTAGTTTTCATTTTCCTGACAAGCCATTTCCCCTCCTCAACCTTCCATTACTTTCTTTCCCAATGAAGCTTTACTCTAGTTTCTTCATTCTCCCCAAAATCCTAGTGTTGAGAAACATTCTTCAAGGCTGCCTCCTCCCAGGAGGGAGATTGGCCTACCTGTGGAACACAGAAAACAGACATTAGACTGTGCTAGAAATGTAAATATGGCAGACCCAATGTATATAATTTCCCCTAAGCTCCATAACAGGTTGAGATTTTCCTCCTTCCTTAAAATCACTTGTGGGTGGTTATACCTCAACTCTAAACACCTGGTTACAATCTATTACTAATGACAGTCTCAGTCAAATTCCTTTCCTTTATCTCAACAGCTTCTCAGCAACATTTGCGCTGACCTTCTCTTTCAGTTCATACTAACTTCCAATCTGTTTCACCAACTGCCCCACCCCCTCCTCTATCAATTCACTTCACCCTTATCTTCTCTTATGCACCTTGCCTAGTCTTACCAAGCATCTTGTCTTTATCTTTCTTGAGGGTTTATTTTATACTTCTTGAGATGTCTTCCCTAATATTCAGTGATCCTACAAGCCGGAATTAAAAACTGGACCAGTATCTGAGTCTAGAGATTGTCCTTCAAAGTTTTTTTTATGATTTCTCTAAAACTGTGCCAAATTTTTCCTCCCCAAATTGAACCTCTTACCTACCTCATTAATGCAAATTACCTACATGATTCTACCCCACCCTCACTCATATTTCGCTCAAGTCTTTTTCTCTTCTCCCACCATAGCAAGAAGGAGAATGGAATTGTGACTTGCCTGGAGACACATTGGTAGTAATGATAACTGACACAGCATAGAGGCTTGGGGGAGGGAACAGAATTTATTAAGTTCCTACTATGTGCCATCAACTGTGCTAAGCTCTTTACCAATATTTTCTCACCCAGTGCTGGCAATGGGGCATTCATTAGAAACGATGTCGAAGCCAACAATGAATATCCAGCAGAAGAGATCAGAATGATGCCATTTCTGAGCTCAGCATCACTGCAGATCAGAGTTGCTCTGGCCATGTGTTTCCTGATCAAAGATGTCCTCTCTGTTTGCCCTACATGAATATGTCCAGGCCATATGGGTTCTGTGTATACACACATGCATACCACCCCCATGATCCCTCCACTAGTGGTGTGGTCCTTATGTGTTCATGGAAGGAATCTTTGTTTACTTTATTTGTAATTCTGTTTGGTTAAATGTTTTTGTTTGATTTGCAGTGATATATCTTCGAGCTAGATAGATGGGAAACAAAAGTAGAGGCTCATGACCAATAATTTTATGTGAGTTTTGACCCACAGATTGCTTCAAAGCTAGGGTAGCTTTTTGCGGGGAGGCACATATGAGGGGGCTCCTGGGATCTACACCTGCATCCCACCCTCCAACATACACACAGATAGTATATTTATTTTCTTCTCTGATGTGAAAATTCAGTAGAACTGCAAAGTATAAAACTCCCTATAGCCTCACATAAAGATATTGAAAGCAGAAGAATATTCTAGCATGGTAAGACTGTTAGAGAGTGCTTATAGGAAGAACTGTTCTACCTTCCTAGTAACAGTGATGTGTTAGACCAGGGATGGGGAACCTGAGGCCTCGAGGTCACATGTGGCCCTCTAGGTCCTCAAGTGTGGCTCTTTGACCGAATCTAAACTTCACAGAACAAATCCCCTTAATAAAAGGATTTATTCTGTAAAACTTGGACTCAGTCAATAGGCTGCCCCCAGGGACCTAGAGGGCCACATGTGGCCTCAAGGCTTCAGGGTCCCCACCCCTGGGTTAGACCGATCTCATTGTTCGTCCTTCATTTTCAAAGAGGACCAATGACATTACAATGTTGGAGTCAGGGTACAATGTGTTCAGTGTTAAGAATGAAGCCTGAGACCGTGAGACCAAGTTTTTCTCAAGGCTCAGGCACATAGTAGGAGCTTAGTGAGTTTGTTCCCTTTCCTACCAAACTGCTACACTGTGTCAGTTACTGTTACTACCAATGTGTCTCTGGGTAAGTCACAATTCCATTCTCCTTCTGGCTTTGGTGGGAGAGAAGGAAAAGACTTGAGCTAATAGGTTCCTTAGGGCTCCAAGTCCGGGCTTTTGCTCTGTTTACCTGCCCCAACCAAGGTGTCCAGTTCAGACAACAAAGATCATATGTTTTTGTGAAAAAAATTTACTTAGTCTTTGTATGACTCTTGGAATCATATTTCACAATTTGGAATTTCCCAGTAACAACAACACCACCACAAAACTATTCCATTTAGAATGGAAACTGTGGGACATCCACAGTGGGAAAGAAGGCAATTGCATGCTAGGAATAAGCTGTAAATGAACACAAAGAGTGCAATAACCCTCAAGGATCCTACTCCCACTTCTTTAAAGTCCTATTAAGACTCCCAAAGAATACAAATATGCTGTCTGATGATGAGCAAGGGAATGCACCGCACTGATGTTTGGGGGTCCACTTATTTCCCTTCTTCAATTAAAAAAAATAAATATTTTGCAAGTCAACTTGTAAGAATAGGATATTTGGCAAAGATGTCTGATTACAAAGTATAGGAGATGAAAGAGAGAGCGAGCGAGAGAGGCTTCAGTGTGGGCTACTCAACATTAGAAGAGATAGAGGCATAATGGAAAGGGCAGCCAGTAAGACTTCAAAAATATTTATTGAATTGAATGGTCCTTAACCTGAAGAGGAGACCATGTCCCAGTCAAAGGTATAATACATTTCCCATGGTTGAGTCTCGTTATCACATCCATCTATTTTTATATTATGTATTCAATGTGCCGGTGTGATAGAGGTCTGATTGGCAATATACAGTTATAACTAAAAATCCGGGAATTTACCACTTGGTAAAACTCAACACTGATCTATTTAGGGGTCATAGGGGTCCCACCCCTAACATTGCTCCCTAGTTATCATATCTGTTTCAACTAATTTCAGTTCAACAAACATCCCAATATCACCACTGTTACCCTCTATGACAGACAGTGTGAAGACTGATCTTCAGTTCACTTAAGAGTAAGAATAGCTAGCATTTTATGTTCAAGAAGCATTGATTAAGAGATCTATTCTGTGCCAGGCACTGAGGGTACAAAGACCCCCTCCAAAAAAAAAACCTTCTATAAGAAAGCTCCTGCCATCAAGAAACAATATTGATGATGATGACAATTAATAATAATAAAGTTATCAATCGTATAGGGCTTTAAGATTTACAAGGCACTTTACAAATATCATCTCATTTTATCTTTACAACCATTCTGGTAGGTAAGTGCTTTTATTCTATCCATTTTACAGAAGAGGAAACTGAGGCACAGAGATGTTAAGTGATTTGCCCCGAGTCACACCAGCTAGTGTCTTGAGGCCAGATTTCAACTCAAGTCTCTTTAAGTTGGAGCAGCTGGGTGGTACAGTGATTAGAGCACTGGGCCTAAGGTTAGGAAGACTCATCCTAATTAACCCTTCTGAATTTTTTTTTCCTTATCCACAAGATGGGGAACAAAATAAATTCGGTACCTCCCTCATATGAGGCTCATATGAGAGAAAGTATGAAAAGCATATCAAATCTTAAGTCTCTATGCAAATTCCATTTGTAATAATAATAATCATTATTATTAAGTGGTGATCATTACTTGTTCCAAAGATACCAAAGCTAATATTAGTTAACAATGATAGGTATTTTAGGATCCAAAGGTATTTCTAGTAACAAAAACTAAGAGTTCACACTCATTTTTATGTGTGTGTCCTGGAACTCTTTGGCAGTATGGTGAGGCCTATTGGACACCTCAGAATAATATTGTCTTTAACAAATAAAGAAAATATATTGGATTACAAAGGAAACCAATTATGTTGAAAGAATGGTCATTTTTTTTTAAATTCACAGACCCCAGGTTAAGAACCCTAGACTATATTCATAGTCTAGATTTTGAAAAAGCTCATTCCTAAAAGGAAACATTACCTGCCCTATAAGACAGTCATTCTCTGACAACCCCTTTGCTTTGTAAATGAGGAAATGACTCATATTTGCTAAATCATTTGGTCATTAAAGTCATCTTGCAATTCAGCAGAAAGCAGGCCTGTCTCCTGATCCTGTTGCCTGGGAAGTCTGGCATGAGTAAGAGTCTAGGTCATCCTTGATCCTTCTTCTCCAAATAACTCCAGGCCCTTTTGTCAACTCTTAACAGTCTTGTTGATTGGAAAGGTGCCTGCCTGGTCACAGGTTGGCATGACTCATGGTGCTACTCAACCCCTAGCTCCATGATGTCACTGCTCTTTTATGTAAGATAGAGGGATTGTTCAGAGCATGGCACACAGTGTTTCTAATAAACAGAATGTCTGAAGCTAGTGGGGGGAGGGATGGAAGGTAGGGAATAGAGGGGAGGGCAGCAGTGTTTGAATGCATACATATTGCGCACGCAGAAATCTGAGGTTGGTTCTATTTGCCAGTCCAAAGTATTGCCTGAGTCACACAGCATGCAGACAGACTAGTTATCAGAGCAGGCCAAAGTTTAACCCAAGGCATATGACTTTAGATATGAGTGCACAGCTAAGTTTTCTGAAAAGATTAAAAAGTAATAACAGCATGTTCTCTCATCTACAGGGAAGCTTGAAACCTGAGAGCAGTATACAGAGAAAGTGGCAGACAGATTTACAGGGAAGCACCCTGTAAAACTAAAGAAAAGAATATTTAAATTCATTCTAGATCTAGAAGATGAGAAACTCAAGAATCAGTACAAACTGTGTCAAGTCTATTGATTGTCTCCTTAAATCCCCCCAAATGAAAGCCAATTCCATCTTTCTATCTTTGGGATGGTTAAATTTAGATAGGGTGTCACAAGCAAACTGCATGACTAAAAGGGAGATCAATATTTACGGACAGCCACTGCCTGGGGTTAACGTATTGGTCAGAGAACACCAATAGTGAGAGCAGTTTCTATATTAGCCAGTTTGTCATCACTGTGAGCAAGAGTCTGTTCTGAGAAAGAAAGTTAGATTGCTTACTAATTCATTTGCTTAATCATAGCCAAGATGGAAGGCTTTTTAATTCAACTGGTTGTGCTGTGTGTTTTAGAATGTGGGTGGGAGTGGTGAGGGTCAGTTTGGCGATTCTCTTGAAAAATTCTTCAGCTATTTTTATAAATTAAAACATTAATCTTTAATTTAAAAAATGTAACCTATTAGAGTCTCAGTTAGACCACTAAATAAGAAACAGCAAAAACATTTATCAAAATCTTAAGAACACACACAAGAAATCAAGAGTAGGAAATAGGTTACTGTAAATTTTGATGGGAGAGGGGAAGAAAGAAAGCTGCGGATATTTGGTCAGAGCTGGCAACCAACAGCTCTCAAGCTAAAGGAATATCCTGCTGGGATCCAAATAGTTAATTCAACTTGAAAAGAAATCCAGGACCTTAACAGAATAAGTATTCTTTCCACTGATACCTACAAGTGGATGGTTTCGCACACTTCAGCAGTCGGCTTCCTGAAGTGCTTTGGCCCAAACCTATCGTCTAATCTTTTCGTGAACTGGGCTAGCCTGGTCCTCAAACAATAAATCATTGTTAGGCCCATACTTGAATTCTTTCCAGCTTGGTAAAGGCTGCCAGAGTCTGTGCTCATTTGGCATCACCTTTGAGACCCCAGGGTCACTTCTGTTCCATAACGAGTCATATAAACCCTTTCTTACTATCCAAGGACTCTGTGACCTCATCAACACAGATATTTCCTCCCATGATGCATATCACAACTCATCCTTACCTGCCTGTAATATACAATTCTCTACCTATCCTTCCATAAATTTGCCTCAGGGGACCCTGCCTTACGTTGTCTTAATATCACATTAATGCTAACGGGATACACAAGCTGATTATGTCAAAATTTCTCCTGGAATAGTTTAGGTGACACAAGAATGGATATTGCTATTCCATGCATTTCTTCAGTGAAATGCTCTTCATTGAGTTTATTGAAATACTCAGGTCTCTTCAAACAAAGGGCATTAAGAGATAAATACCCAGTACTGTCACATACTGATATCAAGTATGGTTGCACTTTATGGAGTTTGTGTGGCTTAATTTGGTAGCCCTTTAACTTGGGTCATGCTATAAATTTCACATTCAAATGGTCATAACATCACCCTCCAGAAAGATACAGAGTCCATTAGACTTCTGTGTTTGACCTATTCTTCCTGTCTTTATCATCTATGGCCCATTTGCTCATCTTTATCTTAGGAAGGTACTGAGTATCAAGGAAAATTATCATCATTACCCAAAGGCTTGTTTTTTTTTTTTTTTTTTTTTTTTTACTCAAAAGGAAAAGACAGCCTAGGCAGCACTTCTTAAACTGTGGGTCACAGACCCATATGGGGTTGCAAAAAACTGGACAACAGTAAAAGGTTTCTGAACACGTAACAACCAAAAGTTAATTAAAATTCAAACGTGTAATGAATCTGAGTTGTTTCTGGCAGCACTTGCCCATGTTGCATTGTGCAGCTTCACTGCAGCCTTGGTTCTGAACACACAGCATGCACACTTTGCACTGAGCATGCCTTTATGCCATACAATGCCAACAAACACTGCTGAAATGTGAAAAGGGGTTGAGAATGGAAAAAGTTTATGAAGCCCTGGCCTGGAGAACTAGGCTACAGATAATTCATAGGTAATTGTAATGATGAATGTCAGTCAGCTATCTTAACTCAGGCTTGGACCATTGCTAGAAAGATTTCACATTGACCGACTGTAGTATCTGCAACAGGACATGGAGTCTGATTCCCTCTACAAACTCAGAGACACAGTGTTTTAACATTTTAGCTTGTGCCTGACATTGAAAAATTTGTCAAAAGGGGAGAAAATGTCAAGTATAAAGAAACTTAATAATTCTTGCTTCTTGTTTAAAAATGTCATCCATTATATGTAATAACTAAAAAAAGATCAGCTTCCATGATATAATGATTTATTATGTTTCTATCTCCAGATAGAAGCTAGGGTTAAATGATTGCTGGTGAATCCTTGACTTGTCAGACAAGTTTTAGCTTTGAAGTTTCTTTCTGGCAGGAACGTATAATGACTCAAATATCATTACTGTAACAGATAATCCAACTGATCAATATTTATTTAGAAGCCACTCTGAACAAAGTGTTGTTCTCAACCCTATGGGTGACACCAAACAGTATAACACAGGCCTTTGTCTTCGAGAAGTTATTCTTTTTCTAGTCTATTCTTTGCTTCTGCATTCTGATCGTTACTACTGGATCTAATGAAAACACAGATACACTGGATACTAAAATCTATCACAGATATTAAGATGTTTGAAGTATGGTTATAAAATAATCAGATTGCTTTAAAGAACATACCAGAACTCCATTTAGTAGAGTCCATAAAAGTGGTTCCCTTAGTAGCACATACACTTACTTCATCAAAGTCACCTTTTGTTTTTGTTCAGTTGTTTCAATCCTATCTGACTGTGACCCCATTGCGGTTTTTTTGGCAAAGATACTGGAGAGGTTTGCCATTTCCTCCTCCAGCTCATTTTACAGATGAGGAAACTAAGGCAAACAGGATTAAGTGACTTACCTAGTGTCACAGCTAGTAAGTGTCTGAGGCTAGGTTTGAACTCAAGAAGATGAGTCTTCCTGACTCCAAGCCCAGCACTCTATCTATCGTGCCACCTAGCTGCCCTAATGTTACCTTTACTTATTGTATTATATATTGCATTAAAATATGTAATATGTTATAATATATTGTATCATATGTTATAACATATTACATTACATTTTTAGAACTTTTTTTGGACTTTTTCTGATCCAGCTTGCTAACCATAGAAGAAAAATCATCTATTACTTTATAATCACACTTCATTTTGCATCAGAAATGACTTCTGGCTGTTTCCAGAAAGCAACCTACCTCCAAAGGATAAAGACTTGTCAGCAGTGAAAATATTCCCAAAAAATGTGATACAAGTTCAAGGGCAATTCCAAAAGAATAATTTTAGAACTATTTTGAGTCATAGTTTAAGCATCATTTTAGTCTTCCAATAGTCCAATCTAATACATAATTTGTTCAAGGCACTGTGCTAGGCACAAGGACAAAAATGAAAATCAGCTCCTGCCATCAAAGACCTTAAATTCTAGCAGGAGGATATACCATGTTCCTCTAATAGAATGTAATCTTCTTCAGGGCAAGGAATATTTTGGTTTTTTGTCTTTGCAACTCTAGTGCATAGAACAATACAGGGCGAATGAATAAATGAACATGTAAATGGATTACTATGTATGTGTGTATACGTATGTGTGTATATATGTGCATACATGCATCCATATGTGTATAAATGTGGGTATGCGTGCGTGGGTATGCATGTATGTAGTTTTTCACAGAAGGAACATTAAGAACTATGGCAGATAAAGAAAAGTCTTCCAGTAACTGCAACATCAGAGAGCAGACTTGACAGAAGGGATATATTCCAACAGTCAGAGGTGAGGAAGTATGTGTTCCAGGCATGATAGAGCAGTCTTCTATGGGTACTGCTTTGAAGAGAACAATATCATTTGGATGGAATGCTGATATTTCCTGTACCATCTTGGGCAAGTCCCAGCCTCTTCAGGACTCAGTTTTCCCACCTGTAAAATTAGGGGGTTGGACTATAGCTCACCTCGACTTTAGCAGAGTATTTGAAATATCTTGTGCTATTAGTTTGGAGAAGTCGGAAAGATGTAGGCTAGATGACAAAACAATTCCACAAACAGAGAAATGGTTGACTCTTTAGGTATAAAGAATAATCATTAATGGCTGGATGCCCATCAGGAAGGAAATCTCTAGTACTCTATGAACCCATGCTTGGTCCCCTGCTGTTGATCATTACTGACTTGAACAAAGGTAACGATGGGATGATATTTGTAAAGCTCTCAGCACAGTGTCTAGCACGGAGGAACTTAATACATGTTTATTCCCTTCCTTTCCCCTATCATTTGCAGATAATACAAATACTCCATCAGACCTATGTGGGTATTCCCTCTAAAAATGCAGATCATAATCCATCCGCACTTTACTATCTTATGTAACACCTGCATATAACCTCCCATAAATTTGTCACAGCAGGTATGCCCATTGTACTATGGGCCTTCATTGAGTCCTGGAAAGGATAGATATCATGATCGTCCATCTCCACCCCCAACAAATCTTAGTAAGATAAAACATAGAGTTAAGTCTAAGTAGATGAAAGTTAATGGGAATAAATGTAATGTTTTATCCTTTAAAAAAAAAAGACCTCATAATTTGCTGTTGTTTGTCCTTTGTTCTTATAAGTACAAGATCAGGAAGGGGTAGTTTGCCAGTGATTTTTCTGGAAAATAATCTAGGAGTCTCAGTGGATCACAAGCTTTAAATGTGACAGCCACAAAAGCTAATGCATTCCTTATTGGGTCACATGACTTTCCAGGAATGGGAAGGTCATAGTCTCACAGCACCCTGCCCTAGTCAGACTATATCTGGGGTACTGTTTGCAGTTCTGGGCTCCACATTTTAAGAAAGACATTTATAAACCAGGCAATATCCATAAGATGGTAACTAGTATGAGGGACCTCAAGTTCACACCATATAAGGCTTGGCTAAAGAAAATGGGACAGTTAGCCTGCAGAAGAGAATACTCTGGGAGCACAGGATATCTGTGTTCAAATATTCGAAGGGCTGTCCTATGGGAGAGATCAACTGGCTTTCTTCTGTTTGGACCCAGAGAGCAGAACTATAACCAATGGGTTGTAGAAATAGATTTAGTAGCTGATAGAGTGAAAAACTCCCTAACAATGAAAGCTTTCCAAAATTAGAATGGAGAACCTTTGAAAGCCATGTCCTCATTCAAAGACTTTCATTTAGAACTGGATGGCCACTTGTAGATGGCATTGGCTTTTTTTTTTCTTTTTTCTTGGATATGAGTTGAACTCAATGGCCATAGAGTTAGTTTTCATCTCTGAAGTTCTGTGATTCTGTGTCTACACAATTTCTAATTTGTGATCTCTGATCTCATAGGTTTCTTTAAAAATAAATAAATAAGTCGTATTACTTTATAATCACACACCCTATGGCATGAGTAATCTTTCCAAACTCATCTAAATATGTTTGTCATATGTATGACCTGGTTTCTCAATTCTAGATGCCAAACCTAAATCCTGCTTCCCAAACTGAGCAAAAGAAAATACACCAGAGAAAACTAGAAGTTGTGTCAAGTGTGATATTTACATTTTAAGAGCCTTTACAATAGCAATCTTGAAAAAACAATACTTCTTTAAAATTAAAGATGACCTATATAGCTAAGTACAACTGTTGAAACCATAGGCCCAAATACCTTCCACTTCAACCCCATCTCTAACCCTGAAATGAACACCATTTTGGCTGATGATAGGTTTGGACCATTTCTTATAGGCTCAGAAGGTAAGAGATTTGGAGCTGGAAGGGCCCCCTTAGAATATATCAGATTGAATCATTTCCTTTTAAAAATGAGGAAACTGGGGGTGAAAGACATTAAAAGATTTGTCCAAGGTCACACAGCTAATAAGAGTCTGAGGCCACATTTGAACTCAGCTTTTTGTAGTTCCAAGCACGAAGTAAATACAAGGAGCTAGATGACTTAGAAGCCATATATCTTTACACCACAATAAGAGAACAACAAAACTGCATACTACCTAACTTCTTCACGGGGAAACAGGTGTCTGAAGTGTGACAAAACTGTTAAAACCATTAAGACTCAAACTAACCTAACTCAAGAATTCATAAATGAGTGCAATGAAAATAATCTTCATCTGTGAGAAACAGTCAAAGGACAGGCTTATATATACCGGGCAAATGTGTTTTTCTCTCTTTCTAAATTTATTAGTTTTATGTGGAATATTTTCTCAAAAAAAAAACCACAAACAAATCATAATGTTCCTCTGGGGGAAAGAGAGGAGGGAGTGGAATTAGATATATTTGATTTTAAAATGTATCTTTTGTTCCATTTAAATATTCACTATTTTACAATTCCCATCCAAAACAGAAAGGGTTGGGGAGCAGATAGGGATAATAATTTCTATTGATTTTTTTTCCTTTCCCATGTGTCAAGTATTTTCTCCCATCAAGTTCAATTTGGATGAAAACAGCTCCCCTCTTTATGCACCAATCTCAGTAGGCATACCATGTGTTACTCTCTACAGAAAATATAAAAATAGAAGGCTTAAAACACACACACACACACACACGCACACACACACTTTTCTTGGCACTGTAATATATCTTTTTCAAACTGAAATAAATACCAGATTTATAGCAGTGGTGTGAGAGCCTACCAATATCTAAGTTGAACCCAAAGAATACTTATTGATTTATCTTGATTTAAGATTTTCTTACCAATATTATCTGGACTTCCTCTGGCAAGGACTTCATCTCTTCCTTAGCCCTGCAGAAGCATAATCTATCTACTCACTCAGCTGTTTTCAATTGCCTTTATCCACAAACCTCCAGGTTCCTCTGATCGTATGATTGACTCCTACCAGGGATAAATAAGAGGAGATCAGACTGACTCAGCTACCAAGACTTACCTGTGCCTGATGCCATAACTCTCATTTCTGATCTTTTGGGATCATTTTTCTGACTTTGCTGCTTCCTCTCTGTACAAACTTGCTGGCAGTCTTTGCTGTTGTGGATCAGATTTTGCCATTTCCTCTGACATAAAGATCAGATCCCATCAGAGGTATCAAAGACCGCAAGTCACTTCAACAGCCTGCACTAGATTAAAATGTAATTGGGAAATATTTCACAGAAATAAATAAAAATAGACATGGACAATGTTAATATGTGGTTTTTAAAGTCAATATGTAGTAAAAGGATTCTTACTTGTGGTTTAATGACCTCTATTTCTATTTGAGTTTGACACCACTACCCTACAGGAATTCTTTTCTGAATTCTTCAACCTGCATCCATCTTTTTTTTCATAAAGCTAAAAGGATATTTACAGGTTGTTTTGTCTGATCCTCTTATTTCTCAGATGAAGGCACTCCGACCAGATACTAAGGGATACCTTGCTCTAAATCACAAATCTACATAGTAGCAGAACTAACTACAGCCTAGGTCTTTAATTCAAATTTAAATTCAAAATCAACAAACATTCATTAAGTGTCTACTACAAGTATTAGAGGGGTTGCCCCATTGAGACTTCTGCAAAGACTAAAGGTCTGCCAGGCTAAAAGACAATGACATTGAAATGTACAGAGGAAAATGCAAAAGAGTTATTCTCCACCCTAGAAAGGGTAAGAGGTTTTAATAGCTCAATTGCATATGCAAAGGCCAGTGGAACTAGGAGCTAGCCTGGAGAGCACAGAATGTATTCGTACCTTTGTCCCTGGCCCCTGATCAACATAAGATTCTCAAAGGAGTATGGGAAGTAGAACTGGCTGCATTTGAACTTATCAACCTAAGGCTACAGGGAGTCATTAATGAGGGGAAGGGCTGTGGAAGGAGAGAAGGAAGACTTCTCATATCTCCAGACCCCGAATCTAAGGAAATCAAAAGACATTTAGGCCAGTGCTAAACTAACTGTCACTGCCCTAGCTAAAAGAGCTCTGTAACACTTGAGCTGCAAAGAACATGGTAATTTTCCAGGTGAAGAAAGCACAGTATCACTCAACCAAGTCAGCTCCCCACTGAAGAGCAAACCCAGCATATCCATCCATCTAGCAGAGGTGCTGGTCCCAGAGAAGAAACCAGCAACTAAGGAACCTGCCTGGCCCAACCTAATAGCAGAGTGGCCTGCCTGACTCTATTTGATAGCCAACATGCAATGGTAGCACGGTCCATCCAGCAGCATCTAATCCAACATGGTCAACTGCTAGTACTAGCTCAGTAGCAGACTGGTCTATTCAGCTGGAACATTTCACCTTGGGAGGACCAAATCCAGCTGAGCAGAGACATTATACCTTTCAAGGAGCCTGCCCAGCTAAGCAGCAAAGCATCTCATGACACCATGCCTTGCAGCAACCACTCCAGAGTGTCATGACAACCCTCTGGAGAAAGAAAGTTTTGTGGTTGCAAAGGCCTTGCAGTTTCTATACTTGCAAGTCGCTTTGGTCATTTATGTATGCTACATGCGTACTTCATTAACTATTATTACTTTAAATTTGTGACCACCCCAACCCACCCCTTTGCCACCAGATTATTTGTGTGAGGGTATTCTCCTGATGTTAAAGGAGATGTTTTTTGGGTTTTTTTTGTTTTTTTTTTTTTGCTTTTTGGCAGGGCAATTGGGGTTAAGTGACTTGCCCAAGGTCACACAGCTAGTACGTGTCAAATGTCTGAGGCCAGATTTGAATTCAGGTCCTCCTGACTCCAGGGCCAGTGCTCTACTCACTGCGCCACCTAGCTGCCCCAAAGGGGATGCTTTTTAACTACAGATCTTGCTATGCAATTTAATTGAATATGTTTTCTAAAGAACTGAGTCTACTGGCTGATTGCTTAGGGGAAGCACAATGCTGAGGGCTTGTTAGGCTAGCCACCCACAGAGTTGCACCAATGAGAGCTGGGTAAGGGAGCCTTGAGAGATACATTACACATTTTGCTCAGCTCTACGGATAGAAGAACAACCATAATAAAATGTCTTCACCCAAGGATGTTGAATTCAAGGAACTTCTCCAGTTTGGCTAGTGTGCATAGAAAGGAAGATTAGATTCAGACTGTCGAGAACCTTAAATGCCAGACTGAAAAGTTTATGCTTTATCATAGAGGCCTCTGAAGTTTATAAAACATGCGAGTGACCAGGTCAGGCCTGAGCCTTTAAAAAATTATTTTGATAGTCCAATGAAAGATGGATTTAGAAGGGGTGAGACTGGAGACAGGAATATCAATTAGGATGCTATCGAAACAGTTGTTGTTCATCCTTTGTTTTCAAAAAGGACCAATGACATCCTGGGGTGATATCTTTGTGGACTGGATTTAAGTGACGCAGAATTGCACAAAGTCATCAGCCTCATGCTCTCTTCCAGAGTCATCACAATCCGATGGCAAGACAAGTCAAGATGATGACTATTGGTGGCCCAAGATGCAGTGGATGACCTTGTTGTCTTCCATGCCTGACCTCTAAGCACTCCACAGAGCCTGCTTCAGCCACCTTCATGGCCGTGGGAAGTCTTTACATGCTTGGGGTGGATATCCCTCTAACTCAATGAGGGGCACAAGGTCTTTTGGTTATTCTCAATCTAGTTTAGCCTGTCCACCAAGGGTTCTACTTGGATGTGGCTACTGTGTAGGCTACAGATTGTTGGAGCCAGTGGTGAGAGCTGAATGATAGTAGAGGGAAGTAGTGGTAAGAGCCAACCCAGACACAACCTCTTTTGTATTCTCCCCATCCACTGGCCCTCCTATCTATATCAGTTAAACACCCAGTAGGTTTAAAATTTCTATTGCCTATAGAAGGGACTGGACCAAGCTGGGGAGGATGGTGGTGTGAGTAGAGAGAAATTGTGCTTCTAGTCTACATCATAAAATTAAGCACCTGCTTTTATATTATCTGGTATTGTTCTCTAGTTCCACGTATATAAAATCTCTTCAACTAAAAGGGAATATAAAGAAAGAGGCCAATTGCTCAGAACCAGTTCTCTCCAAACTCTGAATTACCATAACATTTGTGATCTGTGCTACATGTATTAGCACAGAATTCTGTGTACTGCTCCCTAATTGTTTCATGTATTTATGCCTTGTTCCCCCAAATAGGTTGTAAGCTTCTTGATGGCAGTTATTCTATCTCACACTAACCTCTTCTGTACCCCCTTCCCCATATCTCTTGGACATCAGTTAGCTCTATCATTCCTACTGCTTACCCAGGGGACCAGGCCACTGAACAAAGATTAGGGAGAAAAGCCTTCATGAAGAAATAGAACATGTTAATAGGAATCAGTAGGTTGCCATGACAAATCAGGCGAGTATTCAAAGGCAACCATATTCAAAGGGCTAGGGCAGAAGCAGGGAAAGGTGTTTGTAGCTACAGTTCAAAGACAAGGAAGTTAGCACTGGGTCACGAAAAATACATGACAAAATGGAACAGTAGATACTGGTGAGTTGATGGTTTGTCTCACCCAACTTCTCCACTCAAGACAATGAATGCTTCTTCCTTGTTGCACCATAATCACACCATAGGAGTTTACTAAATACTTCATAATTGGACTGATATAGTGTAATATAATGGATAAAGTACCAAATTTGATATCAGGAAGATGAGTTTAAATACCACCTCTGACACTTATTAGCTGATTAAACATAGAGTCACTTAACCTGCCTGAACCTTAGCTTTCTCAAGGCAGGGGGAAGAATAATCTCTGTACTCCCTATGTCGTATAGTGAATGTGAGACTCAAATGGATAAATATGGATATTTTTGAAAATGGATACACAGCTTATCAGTTACAGATATGTAATATGGTGCCTTTCAGGGGCACTCAGGGACAACAAGGTCCCTTTCTGACACTGGCTCATCAGCTACCTCATACTGCTTAATGTTGTTGTTGGGTCATAGAAGACTTTTTGTGATCCCGTTATGGGGTTTTCTTGGCAAAGATAATAGAGTGATTTGCTATTTCTTTCTCAAATGGATTAAGGCTAATAGAAGTTAAATGACTTGCCCAGGGTCAGACAGCTAGTGAGTGTCTGAGGCTGGATTTGAACTCAGGTCTTCCTGACTCCAGGCCCAGCACTCTATCCACTGAGCCACCTCGATCCTCCAAGGCAAACAGAGGTTAAGTGACTTGCCCAGGGTCACGCAGCTAGCAAGTGTCTAAGGTCAGATTTGAACTAAGGTTTTCCTGATTCCAGCCATCTAGCCATCTAGCTGCCTCTATGCTCTAACATACTGTCAGTAAATTAGCAAAATTATAGAAAATCTTTCTCCAACTGGCTCAGCCTCCACTCCTGAATAAAACAATGTTGGTTTGTTTGGTGTTTTTTCTTCCCAGGATAATTTCCCCTCTCTCGGTCTCAAACTGTGAATACAGGCTTAGACAAAACCCCTGTTAATGGCTGTATGACATTGGCAATATCAAATGGCAACAAACTCAAACACCTTCCCAGCTATCTGTAAAAGATTTCTGAAGAAAGGGATTGATTGAAGCTTGAACTCTGAGGAAAACAGAGGGGAAAAAAGATGCTGTTGATGGGATTTGACCCTCAATGGGTTTGCCTGCTTTCAGCTGCCAGCCACAACTGCTATGTCCTATCTTCTTTCCTCTTGCTGTCCAGGATGCATCCTCATGCCCTCGCTTCTCTCTTCAACCTCTTCCCTTGCTCTGTCTAATGTCCCTAAACTTGGGTAAAAGTCCCTGCCCTGAGGCCACTGGAATACCAGGACAAAGTTTTCCTGAATGACAGTGAGCAATCCCAGGCTTCTCTATTCTCTTGGGAAGAATCCTCCAAAGTCTCTGGGATCCTGGATCTAAGCAGCCTAAGTCTAAAGATTGAAAATGCTGCCCAAATGTCAGTTATTATTCTTATTGATTAGTAGATGTCCAATAAATATGTCATGGATTTAATAAAGCTTATTTCTGCTGGACCTTCAAGAATTTTAATTTCAGACACATATATAACAAGAATGCAGCAAAGAATGTTGATTGTGTTTCCTTGCAGAGGGAAGAGGAATATTGGTAGTTCTAATTATTTGGCACTAATAAGGAAGACAGAAGACCACCTCCTACTGCTGACCAGTTCACCGAGCATCTCTTTCTAGCATCAAACACTTGATGTACTGTATTTCCCCATGTATAAGACACACACTTTTCCGAAAAATTTGGGGTCTAAAAACTGGGTGCATCTTATACAGTGGTTGTAGATCTTTTACTTGCATTTCCCACTTTTTCACACCTGTTTTTGCTTTCATTGTTGTAGATTTTTTTACTTGCATTTCCCACTTTTTCACACTTGTTGTCTTTGCGCTCATTGTTTCACATTTGTTACTGGTATATTAGGTTATGTTTTGCCATGTTCTTCCCAGAAATGGCTCAGAAAACATTTTCATACAGTGCTGAATTCAAATTAAAAGTGATCCAGTTTGCAAAAGTGAATGGAAATCGTGCTGCTGAACGTCAGTCTGGTCCTCCTCCAACTGAGAAAACAATCCAAGACTGGCTACAGGAAGAAAAAACCTTACTGAAAACACCAGGGCAGAAGAAGGCTGTGAGAGGCAAGTCAGCAAAATGGCCTGATTTAGAGGGGGAATTGAAGATATGGATTGAAGAGCAAAGGGCAATTGGAATTCCTGTGTCCACAAAGATGGCACAGCATGAGGCAAGAATTGCTGATGAAAAAAAAGTTACTGATTTCAAAGTAGGGCACAATGGGTGCTTCAGGTTCATGAAAGGGAATGGATTAAGCATGCATACACACATCAGACTTGCCCAAAAGATGCCTGAAAGCTATGAGCAGATGAATAAAACTTGAGTTCAAGAACTTTATATAATATATTTTTTTTCAAATTTCAGGCCCCAAAATTAAGGTGTGTCTTATACACAGGGACATACAGTAATTTCTTAGAAAAAAAATGAAATCTGGAACTCTTGACAAATTATTAGTACTCTCCATACTTTCACATATTCTGCCATGATCATGGAGATGGATTGATGTTACATACTAACATAATTATATGCATATTTTAATTTAATTCAGTAAGTATTTATTAAGGGCCTACTATGTGCCAGGCATTGTTAGACACTGGAGATTAAAAAAATATGGTGAATTTAGGATTACTTTTTTTTTAGTGAGTTATACTCTAATTTTACATACTGCAAAGTTATTAAAAGTATTTCTTGAATAATGGCAGGGGGTGTTAACTGATTGGTTGCTGAAGAAGCGAGGTCCTAATGGATTACTATTTGGATTCTTTCAAAATATTCAGGGTCACGGTTTAATGTGCTAGCAGCTTGCCACATGGCAGGAGCATTGGGCATAATAAATAAATATACCAACAAATAGGCTTAAAAAATTTAACCCCAGAGCAGTGAGGAAAGGGAGGAGGTGCTCACCTGCTGTGGGCTATTTAGAATTTTTTTTTAATACTAAGAATATAAATTAGAAATCACTTTGGGGAACTTGCTTCACATAAACCACAGAATCTAATTCACTTCCTTTCTCCTGTATGAATTAAGGAATCAGAATATATAATAATGTATGATAACACAATATATGTAATATTATATACATATAATATGTAGTATTATAGATATAAGGCCCAGGATTCTCTATTCTCTCAGGATATTATATATAATATAATAAATAATAAAAATAATGGAGAAGCCTCTAACCCCCTTCTGAATGCCAGCAACTATGTAGATTTTTATCTAAGATTCCCTTTAGTAAAGAATTTAAAGAAAATACCATCATTTACCTTAACTTATAGGTAAACTAAAAAAAAAGCACTCTGATATAATTATCTCAAAGAATAGGTCAAAGGTTTTCACTCTGAGGTTGGCCAATGATTGTGTAACTGTTCAATGGATAGGGGAAGTCTGGTGAGTTTTCTCTGTCTTTCTATCTCTCTCCCCTCCTTACTTTTTCTCCCCCTTTCCCCTTTCTCTCTTCCTCCTTGTCACTGTTAACTGACATAAATTCCTAACATGGGCTGCTTCTCCCTTTCTTAATCAGCTTGGTGGTCCTCTACTCCCAGGGGCTCACCATATTGGTGCAAGATTTAGTGAGGACACCTGATCACCTTTAATTCCACCACAGCTGCTCAGAACTCCAGAGCTAAAGCCATCCACCAGCCTTAGCCTCCCCAGAAGCAAAGATTATAGGTCCAGCCAAACCTCTTTCTAAATGTCCTAATGTTCAAATGAAGCTTTAGTGTCAAAAATGCCACCATCTCAGATCCTTAAGGAAGATGTCTTCTGTCTAGTTCTTCCTAGGTCAAACCTAAAGATTGCCAGTTGTTGTCGTTTGGACAGGAGAGTAGGATGCTTATGTGTTCATCAATTACCTAACTCTTTCATCAAAAAAAAAGCTGCAGAATAAATATAAGAAACTTAAATTAGAACCTAGACTTCAGTAAAAGTCAAAGCAAGGAACAATCTAATCCCTGGAGCAATCTACTCCTCAGTAGTATATGTTTTCAATTTTGAGCCCAATAGGAAATGTTTTGAATTAATGAGATATCTAGGAGTTGTGAGAAACTTCATCATAAAAGCTTCATTTTTCTCTGTTTCATTTTCTTATGGAATTTCAGCTTCTCTACAAGAGAAAAGAAAACATTGATATTAATAAAAAAAAATAACAATACAGGAGGGAAATCTGTTACATTGCCCCTGGAAAGCTATGATATAGACACAACTTTTATTTGGAGAAATATGACTCCCTTTTCATTAATGTTCCCTTGTTAAAATGACTATGTGTATATGTGCATATTCATTTTGTACACATACATGCACATTTTCCTCAACTGGAAACACAAATCTGATTACTTCTTATGGGGTAGTTCTAGTTTCAACACCACTTTGTGTTACAATTTTAGTATTGCCAACCTTACATTTCCCAGCACCAGTGTTTGGCTTGCAACAACTGAAAATGGTAAACCTTCACATTAAAGGACTTGCCACTACATCCTCTCTGAAATTAAAATTCTTGGTTGTGAGTAGGCAAGCAAACCATACCATGGAGAAAAATTAAATTACGATACATCTGTGGAGTTCATTCAATTCAAGGTCTTGTAATACTTTTTTTTAAACTATGCTATTTCATAGATATGAGAAACACAGGCCACCAAAAGGGCATAAGAATTTCCACATCCATTAGGAAGCCAAATTAAAGGAATTAAAAATTCAGAATAAGCTAACAGAATAATGTTTTTTAAAAAAATCACATAATCTGATAGAGTAAGCATAAGATGCCTGATTTCCTTATGGATTTATTTTTAGGGTTGGTTTGTTAGTTTAATGAACAAAAATTGCTTCCTATCTCTGATTTACTGACTGGGTAATTTTTCAGTTATATGCTGATACCACTATTGCCTACAGAATCTAGGCTGAAATGGCTAGTGCATGCATTACATTAATACTTCATGTAAAATCAATGTTTCAGGTACCAAAGGAGCCATATTTTCCCTCCATATGGACCTATTGTAATGAAATATATAGCTCTCTCCTGCTTTGGCCAGATTTCCCTAAGTTAAATTACTTTGAAATCATCCTATAATATGAAAAGTTATTTAGAAGGGGCAGGAGTAGAGATTAATCATATAAATCTTCCTTCCACAGGAAAATAGTCTTAAATGGAGAAACACCCACTATGGTGCTCACTTGAAAAACCATGCAAATTAGCACAGGCCCATAGGGCCAGCATGAAATGAATTAGCTTGTGGGCAAGTAAGTATTTTAATAAATGAGGAAACATCACTCACAGTACTTCCTGAGGCAATTGATGCTCATTAGAATGAGAAACACTACCACTGACATAGTGGGAAATGTGAACAGGATGGCAGGTAGATAAAATTTACTGTTGTCTGATCAGGTCTTTTAACCTGTTCATGAGGCTGTGCTCAAATCTCCCTATAGTATTTATCCACAATGTGATGATTTTCTTTTTCTTTTCTACTTATAGGAATCCATTGAGACACTGCCTGATCTATTATCACAGTTTCATGTTTAGGTATTTCTGTTCAGTTCATTTGGCTTAATTCAATAAACATTTATTAATCATCGGTGCCTTGGGAAGTGCAGAAGGATAGAAAGATGAATGTACAAAAATAGCCATGATGCAAACTACAGTATGATAAGCATGTAAGAGATATACAAAGTTCAATGAGGGAATCCACTAAGGGGAAATTATGAGGTGTTAGAGATTGGAGTGGATAAAAAATAAAAAGATAAAAGTGGATAAAAAGATAAAAGTGGATCAAAAAGATATGGAAGATCATGAAGGAAAGAGATGAGGCCCACTGGAGATGAGAGTTACATGACCAGCAAGATCTACACGTTTTCTCCAATCTGCACAAATTCTCAAAAACTCCCCAAAAGAAAAATTATGTGCCATGAGTAAAAGAATTACAATTATCACCACAGGCCAAGATATCAAGAATCCTAACTGGGTAAGAGCCATATGAATTAACAGCAGTGGATGCTAATTCCTAACTTACTCAACATACCCTTCTCCCCACAATCTCCCATGGTCTGGTGGGGAAAACAGCAAAGCACAACTGGTGTGCTTTGGGATCCAGTCAGCAATTTCCCTGTTGCTTCTATAGTCTTTGCTAGCACAATCTTTATCTGCCCTTTCCTAACCATTCTGTGGAAAGAAGGGGAAGACCTTAACTCTTTCCATCCACTTATAGAGAAGGGGGAATAAACTCTCACTGGGTTAACAGTATTCAAGCTAAAGAACTAAAAAACAGGAAACTGGAGCAGAGTTCTAGCTTATATAGGGAGCTACACCAGGCCTGAAGGAAAGGGGACTAGCATCCAGCTGGATCCAATTCTTTTTCTCCAGAAATCACTTTGGGCAGAGACTAAGATTAATAATGAAACATAATTTCCCTAACTGGAAGGAGGATGAGATATCTTTGTGGTTTATTGCCTCAGGAGACCTGCCATTAAAATAGGAGTCTGAAAGAATGCAAAAGAATATAAAGAGAAAAAGACTAAAACCCCCAAACACCTCAAGAAGAAAACTCAGTTAAACACCTAGATAAATCAACAGGGAAGACATTACTGATAAAAGGGAAGAAGGCATCGAGGACATCTAAATTGCTGCAAGCATCTCTGAATAAGGATTGTAAAACAAACAATACCTAAAGAATTACACGGAACCTGTGAATTCCCAAGAGAGCATGGAACTGCATCAAGATGTTCCAGAATGTGTAAGGAGAGAAATTAAAATCCTCAAAAATATTAAAAGGGAAAAATGGCAGAATTTATGATCTGCACAATAGAAATAATTTACATGCCAAAACTTGAATCCATGGTAACAAATCTCTCCAAAGAAATGAAACAAAGAACAACAGATTAGGAATTCAAATATACTAAAGTGAAAGACAATCTGAAAGAAGAGAAGCAAAAAGCAGTAACATTAAAACACATGATCTTTATAATGTAAGCAAAACATATTCATCTTGAGGACCAGAAAAGTAGAGACAACATAAGATCCCAGGCCTCTGAAAAGAAAATAACCATTAAAACAACAACAATCACCTGAATGCTATTATTCGGAAACAACACAAGAAAACTGCCCACTGTTTGTGAATGCAGAAAATAAAGCACCAATAAAATAATCTACAGATCGTCTCTGGAAAAAAAAAATGTCGCAAATAGTTTCAATGACAAACAACAAATTCTACAAGCAGCCAAGACAAAGGCCTTCAAATATAAATGAAGGGAAATTTTAACAACACAAGACTCTTCTGTATCCAAAGAATAAACTGAAGAAAGGAATGGTATTTTGAAAAGCAAAGAAACTCAAGAAGCAGAACAAAATGACATACCCTATAAACTTGAGCTTAATCAATAAAAGAGAGGGGGATTTGAAGCATTCCAACAACAAACACAGACACTAGCCTTTTTTTTTTACTTGCAAACACTTCAAACAACAGAAACACAAAAATGAAAATAAATATAACTAATTAGGAAAGTACAAAGAATTAAATAAATTACCCCCATCTCTGTCTCTTAAAAAAAAGGCAATTAAAAAGAGAAAAAATAACTGAAAAGAGATCTGGAAAGAGACTAAACTAGAAATATTAGGGATAGCATATACAAGAGCTGTGTTTTTAGTTGTCTTTCATAAAACATTAAATTTTATTTTTATTTATGTTGTATCCAGACATACGCTTTCATGATTGTGTATCATTTCACAGTGTATCATTCCACTGGTACAGCTCAATAACTCTTATATAACTAATAGTTTTAGAGATATCCCTGGGGCATTGAGAGATTAAATGGCTTTCCCATGGTCAAAAAGCCAGAGTCAAAGGCAGGATTTGAACCTAGCTGACCTTCTACTCAGTATACCATAAAGTCATCCAGTATACCAATACCTTTCATGAAATATCATGGCATCGTTTAAAGACCCAGGGTCAGAATACAAGAGTTTGAGTTCCGGTTATGACTTTTACCACCATAAACTTAAACTCTATGAGCTTCATTCTCTCAAATGGAGATAAAATATTTGTGCTAACCATGCTAACACCAGGAAGAATACAACACACGCACACATAAATTGAAAAAAACCCTCTAAGAATGTGAATTATTATTACTAGATATATTTCTAGATAACATTACTTTATAGTCTCTACCTGGTATACTACATTTTAATTAGCTGGTTTCTACTTGAATTGACCATGTTCATACGACTAATATATTTGAATACAAATAATCTAGTATTTTCATTTGTCCTAGTAACAAACTCATGTTACTGCATAGTCGTTCCATTTGATGTGTTCAGCAACTCATGAAGTTTCATACTTAATTCAACAAATATTTATGGAACCCCTACTGTGTATCGAGAATTACACTGTGCACTGTGCTTATGCTGGTGTTTCTTTGATTTCACAGGATTCGGCCCATACTTATACCTTACTGAAATATTTGTAGATTGTGACTATAACCCAATACATTATCTATCCTCAAAATGTTGTGTCATCTAAAAATTGATGAGTGTACTACTACTTATGACTAAGTCATTAATAAAAATGTCTAATTTACCAAGTACAAGGACAGACTCCTAGGCCACTCTGCTAGGGATTTTTTTCCTGGTTAACACTGATACATTAATAACTAATTTTTAAGCCTGGACATTCAACAAGTTTCATATCCCCTCACTTGTACTATCAATTTATCCACAAGACATAGTCAAAGTCTTTGTCAAAATCTTTGTTGAAATCCCAGTGTACCATGGCTATGATTTTCAGCAGATTGACCAGTCAGTCAGAAAAGATGAGGATATTTTGGTATGGTGGTTCATCCAGGACACCTCTGAAGAGTCAAGGAACGACTGAGCTATGTGAGGAGGGAGATTCAGAAGAGGGTCATCAGCCCTACAGTCATCTAGGAGCAGAAGACCTGGCTTGAGGCAAGGTTGGCTCTTTCTCCCACTGCCATTCCCAAAGCTTGCCAATCCCTACATAACCTGCCATTTTGTTACTCAAATGTATCCATTAAATTGAATTTTGAGAGTTAGGGATGTACTAGAAAGTTACTCTTGTTCTAATCCCTTGAATGAATCTGGTGTCAACTAGCTTCTTATTAGGATCATGTGAGATAACGTATGTAAAGTGCTTTGCAACTCCTAAAGCAATATATAAATGCTAGAGCTATTATTAGCTTGATAACTTACAGATGACTCCCGGGGCATGGTCCAGTTTTCTGTACCCATTTGAAAGTGATTCCTGCTCAGTAGCTTTAGCAGTAGTAATGGATAGCCTTTTATAGAGCTTTACAATCTGCACAGGCTTTACAAATGTTATCTCACTTCATCCCCACAAAAACCTTGAAAGGTGAGAGTTTTTATTAGCCTATTTTACAGATGAGGATGTTGAGGCAGAGAGAAGTTAAGGGACTCTTCTAGGGTCACATAGCTAGGATATACCTGAGGCTAGATTTGAACTGAGGTCTTCCTGACTCCAGGTCCAACGCAATAACCGCATAACTGCCCCCTAGTTTTATCTCAAGATTGAAGGAACTGTCTGCGCTTAGTCTGAGGCAGGGGCTCTTAACTATTTGGTGTGTGTGTGTGTGTGTGTGTGTGTGTGTGTGTGTGTGTTGTGTGTGCGCGCATGTGATAGACCCTTTTGGCAGTGTGATAAAACCCATCGTCCCCCTAACCAGAATAAGATTTGTTAATGCATAAAATAAAAAGTATAGGGTTACAAGGAAACTATTTGTATGAAAAAAATGTAACTTTTCACCAGCCTAATTCACACACCCCAAATTAAGAGCCCCAATTCTAAAACCTACAAACTCATCTAAATAAAATATATCAAGGCTTTCATGCAGCAAGATTTGTTTCAATGCCACTCCTACACTCATCTCCATTTACAATTTGCCCATCAACCTCCAACCCCTCTCCACCTTTAATAGATCTTTCACACTACCTCCAGATTTATCTTCTTTTTCATCATGTTGTCCCTTTGGTCATGAGCCTGTATTGGCTCCCTGTTTCTTATCGTAACAAGTACAAACTCTGACCATAATCTAGCCTACCCTGTCTATCCAAACAATTTATGACTATCCCCAACACCAATTCTCCCCTCCAGTCAGAGTGGTCTCCTTGCTGTTCTCCATAAAACACAGTATTAACTCTCAGCTCCAACTTGGCTCATCTTGTTCACCAGACCCAGAAGGCCTTCCCTGTTCCTCTCTGCCTAGCCGTGACTTATCCATCCTCCAACTCCAATGTTTTCCACCAATCTGTTTTGACTAGTGCAGCCCATATCTAAATAATTTTCTTTTCTAAATTCCCAGAGTACTTTTTTGGAAGGAACCACACACTCAGCATCTTATGATATACTTTCTTTTCTTAGTCTATACTATACAGCTTAGCATTTGATTATATTGGCATATGATCCAATGGCTATGTATGTATGCATACACATGTGTACACACGTACACACAAACACACATATATATATACATGCACAATGTTATGCATACATATACACATATACTTGCATATATACAAGTATGTGCATGTGTGCACGTATACAAATGTGCACCCATATACACACACACATATGTATACCTATTTTGTTTTTTTGCCTTGTGTGTGTCCTGTTTCTCTCCAACTATACTGTAAGCTATTTGAAGGCAAAGACTGTATCATCTACTTCTTTTTTCCTTTTGGAGTATTTAGCAAAATATTAGGCATTTAAAAGTATCAATAAATACATGCACGATGATTGATTAAACAGGAAGGCTGTGGGGAATTCCTTGTGTGAGAAATGTCTCCACCAGATTATAAGCAATGGATGATTTAGTAGGTAAATCCCAGGGAGTTCCCTGGGGCATATCAAGTTTGAGAAATGCAGCAACGGTCACGAGTAGTAAGTGTCAGAGGAAGGATCTAGGCAAAGTGGATAGAATGCCACAGAACCAGGAAGATCTGAGTTCAAATCCTGCCTCAGACACTTATTAGCTATGTTGTCCGAGGCCAGTCATTTAACCTCTCTCAGTCTCATTCTCCTCACTTGCAAAATAATAGTCTGGCCTCAGACACTTACTAGCTGTGTGACCATGAGCAAGTCATTTAGTCCTATTTGCCTCAGTTTCCTCATCTGTAAAATGAGCTGGAGAAGGAAATGGCAAACCACTCTAGTATCTTTGCCAAGAAAACCCTAAATGGGGTCATGAAGGGTGAAACGTGACTGAAAAATGACTGAATCGAATACATATTTTAAGTGGCAAAGCCAAGAATGAACCCAGGACTTGCTGACTTGAAGCCCAGGGCTCTATCCATAATACCACTGGTGTCAAACTCAAATAGAAACAGGCTGTGCCTAAGACCATGCACTAAACCATACCAAAGGATCCCTGTGGGCTGCATATTGACTTAAAAATCACATACTAACATTATTAAATTCTACTATATTTTTATTTATTTTGCTATTTCTCAATTACATTTTAATCTGGTTCTGGATGCACTAGGGAGGTGTGTTTGACACACTTCCCCATACCACATTACATCTGGTCAAATGAATATTTTTTAAGAGAATTGCCAAAAATTCATTTATGTATATCATATTAACTCTGTCAGGTCCCTGAAATGTGTTTCGATAAAACCTCACTAAATGGGGAGTTGAATTATACCATAACATAAGTATTGTTATAAATATACTCAAAACCTGATGTAATCTTACTATATTATAGGCAATGGAGTCTTGCCAAGTCAGGATACTAACTAGTATCTCAGCAATGTGATCTTGATAACATTTGTACCTAATGTTATCCAGGACAATGTAAATATTTGAGGGTAGCTATTGTCTGAGGAATGTGTTTTGTTCTGTTTCATTTTTTTCTTTCAGTATCGCCAGAGTCTAGCCCTGCTCCTTGCACATGAGCCAGCCTTTGAATCATAGAATCATAGCTCTAGAGCTTGAAGAAGCCAAATCCAAAGCTCTCCTTTTACACATGAGGAAGCTGAGGCCCGGAGTGGGGGTGGGGTGGGTTAAGTGATTTGCCGAAGATCATACAGATAAGTGAAATCAGAAATACAGGTCACCTCTTTTGAGAAGCCGTGGTCTTTCTACTGTATCAAAACACATTTGAATATAAGAAATAACTCCGAGAATTTCTAATGAATTCAAAGTTTTAAGTCATCAACTGTGAATGATAAAATCGTTAAACTCATTGGCAAAAGTAGCCACTGCAAAACAAAATGTTATTATTCCCTTCTTAAAAGACATGTAACATGATAACCAGTCATTTGGATGTTGGACTCTAAGTACTGCACTATATGACTGACAAAGAGTTGGTCTAGTATATTCATTTGCCTTCAAATGTTAATTTGGGGTCCCTAAAACCATTTTTTGGCTCTGCAATCTGTGATCCAGAATTTCTATTATTGTTGTCCAATATACCAGCCAGTTCTGCTAGTCCACAAAAAGAAGTGCCAAAGTGAATTGGTGACCACTTCCAAGGAGTGTTAAAGCATCTCTAGCAGTATTTCTTTGGCAGTTGTTGGTACAGTAGAGAGAGCACTGGTCCTGGAGTTAGGAAAACAGGACTTCAAATCCAGTCTCAGACACAGTCTGTGTAATCCAGGGCAAGTCACTTAATCACTTAGAGCAGGGCTGTCCAACCTTAAGTTTTTATTGAAACGATAGGCAATATATTTTGATTTGCCATTTTAGGGAGAGCTCTGGTAGCTCAGCTTCGATTACTAAAGCATTTATGTAAATTTCTATGCTTGTAGGTGGACTGTATAAATCACATTTTGGACAGCCCTGACTTAGAGTTTCCTCAACTGTAAATCGGGATACAATAACATCTGCCCCATAGGGCTGTTATGAAGATCAAATGGTATAATATTTGCAAAAAGTGCATAGCAGCACAGTGCCTGGCACATAGGCATGGTAAAAATACTTATTCCCTTCCCTTCTTTACCCTCTGAATTAAGAAAAATTATAGACAAGTCATTGAAAAGAATGGTTTGTCCATTTTATGACTAAAAACATTCTTAAAACAAAATTTTGAACTATAGGGTAACCTTTTGATGTATAATGTTGAATCACTGAGGAAAAGGAAGAAAAAGTGAGAGGTTTTTTTTGTTGTTTGTTTAGAAAATCGACAAGGCTGTTTCTTTGTTATAAAATTAAAAATAGTTGAGGAGCAATTTGAACTATTAAAGTAATACAAATGAATTAAATAGGGGGGTTGTTTGGATTTTTAAAATTTCATTATCCAGAAATTATCTCTATCATTTACTTGCTGTGGAAAATTTATGGGAAGACATGGATGTGAATCAAACAGGATGGGCAAATATGAATGAGTTGCAATCTTCATTGTTGCAGAACATGCCCATATTTTTGTAGAATGTTGGAGTATTGAAAGAAGTAAGAAAAGCACACACTTTGGCAATTCACTGGTGCCTTAGACCTATATAGGCTGCCAACATGGCTCATTATAAAGACAATAGGACTGGTTCAGAGAAGGGGAGAACTGATTACAGGCGTACAATGTCCTCAAATATTACCAAACGTCCATTCATTGTGTTCTTATGAGGATGATTTTAGATATTTACTTCTATATTCTTAAGACTAATTAGAGGGATTATAAATCATAGATTAACCTATGGCAATCAACCTACTAAAAAAAGAAATAAACTCTCAGGCTACACACTACATACATGTATCAACAAAAATACATAGCATTTGGATATAAAGTTTATTTAAATTTCTATACAAATGCTGTGGAGGCATGATATGTTTCCTATAGTTGTTATAAGCTCTCTGAGAATGGCATTTCTCTCCTGGGTAATTTATGAACTATTATTCCCTATTGCAAGAACATTGGCAGACTTGACAAGAGAGTGGCTCCAATTTTCATTTTAATACAGATGGAGCAAGTCCAGGAAATGCAGAAATGCTATTTTCCATGAAGCTGAGATGGGAGGCTAATTCCTATATGTATGTTTTTAAAATCCTATAAAAAAATCAGTTCATTTGATTTTTTTTAAAACCTACTTCCTGAAGAAATGAATGTATTACTACTGGCTCAAAAACATTCTTTAAAACTGTCTTAGAAACAGGTATGAATTTCCCAGGAGGTAAATGTGCACAGGACATTTTTAGAACAAATCAATTCTATACTCCTATCTTGGTAAATTTATAAACTACAACATAAAAATGTTACAAATCCCTGGTCAAGATTAAAATCTAGTAAGCGGTACGTACTTTCAAGGATCCAGTAGATTTCTACATCTACAAAAAGCCTCTCTGGAGCACCTTAAAATAGACTAACTCCTGAAACAAGATACTGGTACATTAATGGCTGCCTAGACACCATTCTATTTTAGTATGTGTCACGAAGGCTTTGAGGAATATTAAAAATAAATGGCAGTAACTAGGTAAGACCAAGCTAGGATACTGTGACTTCCCGCTGAATAGTACTGCATGTAAAATGAAATCTCTACCCACATCTACATTTTAAACAATGGCTTATCTTTGTCCCACTGTCTCTACTCAACAATTTATAAGCTTGGTTTGCTGATTGCACTTGTCTGGACAATAGGCCCTGCTGGTAATGGTCCATAAAATGGATACGTGCTTTTGATGAGCTTCAAACTGATGGAGTGACTAGTTTTGCTTTAATTAAGAGACAAAATTCAGCAAATGAAAGAATACACCAAGGACCTACAAAATCTACAAGGTATTTCCCTGAGAAAAAAAGCAAACAACCCCCATAATTTTATGATTCATGTTGGGGAAATGGGGTTGGGGGTATTTGTTTGGATTGTGTTTTATTTTGGGAGGTTTTTTCTCAGCTTAAACCCTCCCTGGAGGCTTACTATTTTTAAACCTCTTGAATGAAAATGTTGAAAAATGGTTTAATCTTGCAGAACAGGTCAATATATTTAGCTAGCTATTAAGATTTTATAGCCACAAACCATTATTAAACTATTCACAAGGCTAATAAGCATTTGACAACTTATTAATTATTAAATTAAGCACATTCTCAGAATCCCTAAATTTAGCATTCCAGATGAATAATTCACACATTAAAATAACCAACAAAGGTTCAACTGCCTTGCATGGTATTCATTTTTCATACAAGAAAACTTTATTAAGTATATAAAACACAACCCTGGAGGAAAAATCTGTAAGGGTTATATTAAGGATATATCATGTGTGGATTTTAGCTTAGCATCCATTCACTACGTTGAATAAAAAGATGAGAGACTAGATTTGAAAGGGACCTAAAAATCATCAGGTTCAAGGCTTCTCCATTTTACTCATAAATGAAGAGACTAAGACACTGAAGAAGGAAATAACTTGCCCAAAGTCAGAGAGTAAGTTTTGGAGTTAAGGTTTGAACCCAGCACTTGCGGCTTCCAATTCATGACTTTTTCCTCCTCCAAGTTTTAATTCAGTAGAACGTCACTTAAAGAGAACAAAGTGCAATGTCTACATTTAGTTGTTATAATATCCAATTCACAGTTAATTCAGTGCAATAAATATCTATGGCAATAAGCAACTATATCTAACTGAACAAGAATGTTGTTTTGGTAGCACCTATATTTGGTTCTAATTAAATTCAACAAGTGTCTTCTATGTGGATGGCATTGTATTAGACATTGTGGTATAACCATTAAAATAATAAGAAAAGGTTTCATGGAGGGTGTAGTATTGAAAGTTATGCTGACTCAGTGACTCATTGTTCCCAGCCCTGCCTGTCAATCAGTGCTGAGGGAGGTATCATTCAGTCCCTTAATATTTGTCATATAGCTAAGTAACCCCCAACTTGGGACATTTGTACCCCTACCAGAAAATTGTCATATTCTTGGGGAGGAACTGAGATGCCAGGGCCCAACCCCTTTTTCTGGCATTGGCCTGTCTGAATTGTCTTTATCTCATTATAAAAGTTCCTAATAAAAGCTGGCCCCACCTTGAAGCCATCCCTGATCTTCAGTGATCAGTCCATCAACTTGTTGCTATCTTGACGTATTTATAATAAACTCTTTTGAATTCTCTTGTCCTGAGTTTTGCCATGTGGTTCAGGGTGGAAACCTAAATAAAGAATTTTCCTTTCAATAGTAGTACCTAAGCTGATACTTGAAGGAAGAAAATAGGAGGAAGGGTAGTTGAGGCACAGGGGAATGGCCTGTGTGAATACCTGCAGGCAAGAGACAACAGGTCAAGTTCTGGAAACAGCGAGTTGTCCACTTTGACTAGAATATAGCATGTGTCAAGAGAAGTAATGTGAAGGAATGCTGGGAAAATACATTGGAGCCAAGATGGTGGAGGAAATTACATGATAGACTGAGAGAGCCCAGAAGTAACAGGCAGCCCCTGGAGGATTTTGAGCAGAAGAGCAATCCGGTTAGACCTATGACTTAGGAAGATTATTTTGGCAGTTGTGTGAAAGATAAATTAGAGAGGGGAGAGCCTGGAGACAGAAAAAACCATTAGGAGTCAATTACAATAGTCCAGGCAAAGGATAATAAGGGCTTCACCTAGGCTGGCGACTGTTTGAATGGAAAGAGGAAAATAGAAATTAGACCTGTTATGGAAGGAAAATTGATATGATATTGGCTGACTAAGAAGGTGATAGTGCACTTGGCGGAAATAAAGAAGGAGAAGGTGAAGGAGGAGAAGGAGAAGGAGGAGGAGGGAGAGGAGAAGGAGGAGGAGAAGGAGGAGGAGGAGAAGGAGGAGGAGAACAAGGAGAAGGGGGGAAAAGAGGGAGAAGCAGAAAGAGAAGACGGAAAAGGAGACTGAGTTTGAGTCAATCTACACTAGAGTAAATCTTCTTTACTGATTGGGAGTGTGTCAAAAGCCCTGGCTTCAAAGTCTGGTTCAGCTAGTGTGTGTTGACCAAATAACTTCCCGGACCTGAACTTCGCAGTCCCCTGGCCTGTTGTCCCATGCCTCATAGCATTGTGATTCATTGCACTACTCCCCAAGGTTCCTGCTCCTCTCCTAGGTCCCACGCTGTCTGTGGGGTATTGAAGGATAGCATGTCACAAGCCTGAGACTGGACTCTTAGATGTATGGGCTTCCCTCTCTCTGTTCTTGCATTTGACTGGAGTTCACTGTTCCCTGTGTGCCACCTGAAGTGATTTTGTCCCAGAATTCTCCATGCCAGTTTCATAACTTTACATCTCTGAGCCTCCCAATCTTTTCTTTATCCATTTGTTAGAATCCTGCCAATCCCAATGACATATACATACACACATATGTATGTGTATGTATATATAGACACATATAAAACACACGTATATGTATATACATACATACATACATACCTCTCTCACCTTTACCACTAATTATACATCTCCCTTTACCATTGATTTCAAATAGAGCTTTATGACTTGATAATAAAGAGAAAAAGGCATAGAGAAAGTAGAGAAGAAAGGAAGAGGAAGAATAAACAAAGAAAGAAAAAATATACTTACCTTCTTTATACTATTCCAAATTTCCTGTCTAAACCTCCTCAATATTTTGAGGATTCCTTGACTTCATAGGTGGGGGTAATTCAATACAATATGGTAAATGTCAAAGCTTCTAAACCTTCTCATCCTGTGTATTTTTTTCTCATATCTTTCCATACTTCTATACTACAGCGGGGAGTGGGGCCGGGGGGGATTTGCTTTACACAATGGGGACTGGAAACCTTTGTTGTAAGTCTTTAAATATTTCATGAATATTAGAACAACATTCAGACTGTCCATTCCCACCCACCCCTACCACCAGTACCCTTTTCTATTTAATTAAGACTTTTTTTTTCCATTATCAAGCATTTTTTTTCACCCTTCCACCTCCTCCCTCCCTCCTCTGGAATAAAAAAAAATCTCATGAAAAAATAAGCAGAGTAAAGCCAAATCTACCCATTAGTCATGTCCAAAAGTATATGTTTCAGTATACACTCTGAGGTGGGTAGCATATTTCATCATGAGTCCTCTGGAGTTGTGGCTCGTCCTTGTGCTGATCAGAATCCTCAAGTCTTCTGGAAAGACTTGCATGAACTGATGCTGAGTGAAGTGAGCAGAACCAGGAAAACATTGTACACAGTAACAGCCACATTGAGCGATGACTGACTTTGATAGACTTAGCTCTTCTCAACAATCCAAGGACCTAAGACAACTCCAAAAGATCCATGATGGAAAATGCCACATCCACATCCAGAGAAAGAACTTTGGAGTCTGAATGCAGATGGAAGCACACTATTTGCTCTCCCCTTCTTTTGTTGTTTTTTTTTGTTTGTTTCTTCTTTCTTGTGATTCCTCCTATTAGTTGCAATTCTTCTTTACATCATGGTTAGTGTGAAAATATGTTTAATATGAATGAATAAGTAAAGCCTATATCAGATTGCATGCCATCTTGGGGAGCGGGGAGGAAAAGGAGGGAGGGGGAGAAAATTTAGAACTCAAAATATTATGGAAGTGAATGTCGAAATCTAAAAATAAATAAATTAGTTATTTAAAAAAGAAAGAAGCATAGTTACAGAAATGGGAAATTCATTGCCTTTTCTGTTCAGCCATTCCTCTTTCGAAATAAATGTCTCCAGAGCCCTTTGAACCATTAAAAAAGAGGAATTCTCAAGTCTTTCAAAATTGTTCATTTTTAAAATGCTGATACTATTGTTTAAATTTCCCCCTGATTCTGTTCTTTTCATTTTTCATCAGCCTATAGAGGTCCTACCAGGTTATTTCTGAAACTATCTCTTTATTTATACAGTTCAATAGTATTTCATGATGTTCATGTATCATAATTTGTTCAGCCATTCTTCATAAGTAAAAGCCATATTCAGCCATTCTTAATGGGTACCTACTTAGTTTCCTGTTTTGTTTTATTTTGTTTCTACCACTAAAAGAGCTGCTATAAATATCTTTGTACATAATAGGACCTTGGTATTACTAGTTCAAAGGTTTAGTTTAATGCAGTTTAGTAACTTTTGGGCCACAGTTACAAATTGCTTTCCAGACTGGCTTAGACCAATTCATAGCTCCATCAGCAGTACATCAGTATGTTTGTTTTCCTACAATCCTTCCAACAATTGTAATTTCAGTTTTTTGCCAACTTTGCCAATCTGATGATCGTAAGGTAGAATCTCAATAGTCTCTTTAATTTAATTTATATTCTTCTAATTATTAATGATTTGAAGCATTTTTCATTGTTTATCCCTTTGTAAAATTTTTATTGATTTTGCCTCCTCTCTCTCTCTCTCTCTCTCTCTCTCTCTCTCTCTCTCTCTCTCTCTCTCTCTCTTTCTCTCCTCTCTTCTTCCTCCCTCTTTCTCTCACTCACTATAGGACCCACCTAGTTCCTGTCATCATGTTTTCAGTGATATCTTTCAAATAATTCTTCAATATGCTACACTCTCCCACTATTCATCTTTCCATTGCATTTTGAGTCATCTGAAAATAAAGTGGTGCCTATTATTGACAGCCATTGAGGATCACTAGAAGAACACTGTTTGGGTTTTGTTTTATTTTAAATTTTGTAAGCTGGGCTTTTGAAGCAAAGAATTGCTTGAGATCTTTAAAAGTATTATAATATTTCTCAAATGCAATCTTCACTACTTTCTTCCTCCTGCTCAGTTTTGAACTTTTGTCCATCTGTAGTGCCTAGCCAAGATCCATGTACCAATGGAATAACTCAATGAGCATCTTATCCTACTGCATTTCATGTAATAATTCAGGCTTCATTCTTCATCCACTGGGCTTTTCCTATATAGATTACTAGGTAAATTTCTTCTGAGTGAGCATATATTTCACTCAGTGAGATATATGTTATAGTATGGTAGAACTTCATATAGTCAACATAACAGCATTTGCAAACAGTATTATCTGGAGAACCCCATATCCGTTGGAAACTCTTCTTCCATTTAAACTTTGCACAGTACATTATCTAAACCACCAGGGAACAACTTTGATAAGGATATCTCTCTGCGTTTTTTGCCTTAATACAAGTCATCAGATTGGGTTTTTTTAAAGATAAATATAATTTTGCATCACTATTATGTTACATAATTAATTCTTGGGAGTGGAAGATTCGGGAGCATATGAGGACTCATGAGAAGTAGTTTTTGACTAGATGGAGAAACAGTGTGTATGAATGTGAATTCATATTGGAATTCAAGCTGGAAGTTGCATACAGGTACACAAATTGATTAACAATGGGACAGAAGGAATTAACCTTCTATATATAAGATGTATTTTACGTTAACTTATAAACAATAACCAAAAATCTTTCAAATTCACAATACTTCAATGGCTCTATTGATATAATGACTTGGAGGATGGGGAATGTCTGTTATAGGGCAACATGAATATGAAAAGGATTTGTGACTTCATCAATACATCTCCCAGTATAGAAATCCCCTCCAACAATGAAGACTGAAACTTATACATGACTTATTAGATAAATTCTACAGAGTTGCCTGAGGCACAAAGATATTAATCTAGTTAATTGCCTAAGGTTACAAACCTAGTAAGAGTCAAAAATTTGAACCTAGGTCTTCAGGACTATAAGCCTACCAATCTATTAATTATATTAAGCTACTATTTTTACTGGGTTAATTAAGCTGTTTCACTATTATTAAAACAACTTTGCATGCCTGGTACAGATCCAATTTAGTCATAATGATTCTCTTTTTATATTATTCTTGTCTCTGCAAAAATTTTGTTTGATATTTTATAATTAAAATTCATTAGTGGTCTATAGTCTTCTTTCTGTGCTTTATCACTCAAAGGTTTAACTATCATTACCAAAAATTTTCTCATATAAATTTTTTTGGTATATTACTGAGAATAATTCAAATCTACAAAATTTTGATATTAATAATCAGTAATGAGGGTTTTCATAATAATGTTATAAAAGGACAGACTCCTGAAAATCAGATTTTAGAGCAAAACACATCTTTATAGTCATCCACTGAAAAGTGAATGGAATTTAAGCTCCCATTGTGCTTATTATTTGGTGACTTTAAAAATTTTGTTTTAATAAAACAAAAATCATTAAGTAAAAGTATTATGTCTTATGAAGTGTGACATATGTTAAAACAATACAAAATCCTCTGAAAGATGCAACAGTGAAGTGGATGCCCATTGGTTTGAGTGTGGCTGAAGAAAGTAGAGTATATTAATGTAAAGAAAATTATATTACAAATGATGAAATGAGGAATTCAGAGAAACATAGCAATATTTGTATAAACAAATGCAGAATGAAATAAACAGAACAAGGGGAACAATATAATAGACAAGTACAACGACATAAGTAAAAAAGAACTCTAAAAGGAGGCCAAATGGAGTAACTCTAATAACCAGTCTTGGTTCCAGGGAACAGATTACTTACTCTCTTGTCTTGGTTACAGGGATGAGGAATCACATATATAGACTGTCCCAAATACTGCCAGACACAATCATTGCATCAGTTGGCTTTGCTTAACAATTATTCTGTATTCCAAGGGAGTATTTGACAGTTCCATGAGATTAGAAGGAAGTATATTAAAAATAACTGTAATATAAAAACAAAAAGCAATAATAAAAATTGAAAGGTATACTAATAAAA
Source organism: Trichosurus vulpecula (assembly GCF_011100635.1). Taxonomy (NCBI): domain Eukaryota; kingdom Metazoa; phylum Chordata; class Mammalia; order Diprotodontia; family Phalangeridae; genus Trichosurus; species Trichosurus vulpecula. The sequence continues at coordinate 77,626,962 of NC_050577.1, forward strand.
AGATTTTTAAAGATACTGATTATAGATATAAAGTTATTCATAAGACAGAGATGTTTGCCACTCTCAACAAAGGACGTCCAGCACACAGCCCAAAGGGAAGATAGATCAGCTCTTCATGGTAAAGTACTCCAGCTAGTCTTGTTTTAGATACCATGATGCTGATTACATAAAGTCTCAGAACATAACAGAGCCTTCTAAGTGAAAGCCGGGATCACATAAAAAGCCTTCAGCATAACTATTCAAACAGGAAAAACAGAATGGATAGATCACCTATAGAGTTTGTCCATCAGTACTTATATTTTAGACATCCAGTTTAGACTAACAATGACATGCAACCAAAATTAGAGAAAAGTGGGCTAGAATACACTTAGCAAATTGCATAGTTATTTTAATGACCCCTCCAATCTATATCTTAACATAAAGCCCCATCTTTTTAGTATTACTATTCTCTCAATTATATTATATGACTATGATGCAGGAAAGCCACAGTCTTCAAAGAATTAAACTTATATACCACCGAAAATGCAATGCACAGAGAGTATAAGGAGGCTATAAGCATATTGCTAATGAAGAATTGTGATGAGAAATGATGAGCAGGATGCTTTCGGAAAAACCTGGGAAGATACACATGAACTAGTACAAAGTGAAGTGAACAGAACCAGGAGAACATTGAAAAACTAACAGCAATATTGTACAATGATCAACTGTGAATAATTAAGCTATTCGCAACAATATAATGATATCAGACAATTATCCAAAGGACTCATCATGAAAAATGCCATCTATCTCCAGAGAAATAATTGATGGGGTCTGAATGCAAATTGAGGCATACTTTTTAAATATTTTCTTTATTTTTTGTTGTCTTCTTTTTGGTTTGCATTTTCTTTTGCAACATGGCTGATACGATCATATGTTTTGTATAATCTATATCAGATTGTTTGACTTTGCAAGGAGGGGGGAGGAGAGGGAGGGAAGAATTTATAACTCAATTTTTTTTGAAAATTAATTTTAAAAACTTTTGTTTACATATAATTAAAAATATTAAAAATTTGTACAGGAGTGGTACAAATAATTTTATTAAAGAAATGTATGACAGGTAAAAGAAGAGTGCCAGACACATAGGCAAAGAGGATATCAGGGGACAGCCCACATTCTCCATTAGCATATAAGTGCCTGGAAAAATAGATGAACCCTCCTGGTGAAAGCAGGCACAGGAAGACATGGACAAAAATCCCATAGGATGAAGTGTGAATGGATTATGATTTATGCTATCAGAGACAGTGCCCACAACAATGAGATCCAAGATCCATCAAAGTTTCAAATTATAATTTACACAGTTGTAATTAATTTGTATTTTAATGTTTTGAATTTGCTTTCTTCACTCTGCATTGCTTTATATGTCTTCCCATATTTTTATATTCTTCATATTTATCATTTTTATGGTACAGTACATCCCATTACATTCATATACCACAATTTGTTCAGCCATTCTTCAAACATTGGCTACATGAACCTATACCTCTCACATTATTGTAATGAGTAGCATTTCCTATAATTCAATCGAAGCATTGCATTTAAATAATGAAAGCATAAATAAAACAGAAAGATCCATTTGAGAAATGAACTTCACATAACATCCTGAAAGCTGACCCCATCCAGAATATTTGCTTCTACAATATCCAGTTGATCTTCCCAAATAAAACTACATTATATATACATATATACATATATATGTATATATAGATATAGATATAGATTTATGTGTGTGTGTGTGTGTATATATACATATACATATATATATTTATATATATATATATATATATATATATATATATATATATATATATATATATACATATGGGGGAAGGCAAGAAGTAGGGGGTGGGAATAATGTGTACTGAATACATTTTTATAGCTTCATCTTGCTGCCCTCTGTCTCTAGCCCAATAGTGCAGTCAAGGCTAAGTGGCTAGAACATTGTGGCCAGTTCATAAATGTGCACTTAAAATGTAAATAAATCCATATCGATATTATTCTCTATACAGAAATCATTTATAAGCAATAGTTGCATTTTACTACATTGGAACACTTAACAGAGAAAAGTCTTTTGCTGTGTGATGGACTAGAGTCAATTAAATATTTTTTTTTTCTTAACCACTTTTTTTTTCTTTTTAAACACAAGGTACCAATGCTAGCATGAGCCACAGACTGAAAATAAATGCCTAGGGTTCTATAGCTTGTTCTGATATCTATCTATCAAGCAATAAACATTTATTAAGCACCTACTATATGCCAAGCTGGGGATACAAAAAGTGGCAAAAGAAAGTCCCTCCCCTTAAGGAGTTCACAATCTAGTGATATGTAGGTGCCATCTCTGCCAGGCTGTGCCCCTGTTAATTACTCCATATTGATGTTGGTAGTGAGTCCCCAACAGGGACGAGTTCTCATCATTTGATCACCACTAAAATTGGCTAATCTAGGGACATATACACCAGCACCAAAGATCGCAATGGTATTGGTGACCTGACTGGCTCCCTTTCTCAGCATTCTGGGTAAGTAACTGCAGAGCAGGAATTCTATGATTGCACTGCTCATACGTTTTTTCAGAACCTTGTCTCACAGGTATCTTTATTTCTAAATTTTCAAGGATTGTTTCCTCTGTTGACTATTTAAATTTATGTGTCTTTCTCTGGGTGAGCATCTTTAGCGCTGCTACAATAATCGTACCTGAAATTAATATCATATTTCAAGTTTTATAAAATACTTCATAAATATTATCTCATTTGATCCTAACAACAAAAATTTAAGTATTTCTATTTTGCAATTAAGGAAACTGTAATTAATCTAAATTATCTGTATTAATTAACTAATCTGTAACTTAATCTGACAGATTAAGTAGCTTGCCTATGAACACACAACTAGTAAATGTCAGGAACAGTTGAATTCAAATCCTCCTGATACTTTGTCCAGCATTCATACCACAACAATATGCTACCCATAACAGAGAGATGATACATATTGTCTTATGTTCCTGGAAGAGCAAAGGTGCTCTCTTCTTTTTGAGAGGAATGGGATACCAGTTTGTGCCTGACTATAGGTGGCAAGAAATAGTAGCAGAAGTGGCTTGAGTTGGCCATATTGCCAGGAAATGTAGCTGCTGATGGGAATTTACCCCAGAGGAAGCTAACCTATTGTCTTGAAGTCCATATTTATCATAGGAAAATAGATGAGGAAGAAGATAATACCCTCCTATATACTAGTAGACATTTCATACTCAAAATCACAATTTTGCTAACATGATATATTTCATCCTTCTTAGGATTCACATGTAACATGAAATACCTTCCTTTCTTAGAAATAAATTTAATCCATTCTTTGTTAACATTTCTTACATTGATGATGAAGCAATCATATTGTTGGTAAGTCTCTTTCACTTAAAAATCTGTATGCATAATGATAATAATCCAAGTTCCTTCCCATTCTAAGTCAATATTATTTGACAAAATACAGTGCTTATTTATGTTGAAAAAATAAGCAAAAGCATGTAAGGCACCTCTATTAATATGATCAAAAACATTTATCTAAGTCCAAGAGTTAGGATTATTTGTAACGGAGAAAAACTAGGGTTTTTTCCTGTTACAAATGGGGATGATGCAAAGGACTTTCCCCTCTCTATCATTATTTGACATAAGCTTAGAAATACTACTGTAACTATGGCAATAAGGCAAGAGAGTGAAATTAAAGGTATAAATACTAAGAAAGAGATTAAATTTTCCCTTTTTTTGCAGATCACATGATAGTAAACTTAGAAAAACCCAGAGATTACAGAAGAAATGAATTAAGATAAATAGTTACTTCAGTAAAGTAACAGGAGGCAAAAAAAAAAATCCTCAAAAATCCTAAGCATTGCTATACACTACTAAATGAAACAAAGAAATAGACCAGGAGAAAATAATAAGAGAAATTCATTTCAATTGAATTACAAGATATATAAAATATCTGGACATTAACTATTATGAGAAAATGTTTTTCAAGTTTGGGGGCATACTCTGTGGCTTTGTACAAATTCCCAGAGCTTTTTGATTTTTCTTGTTTCATTTTCTACTATGATTGTTTGGCAAAGAGAAAAGTCAAACAAATATATCAAAAGGTTCACAAATGACAAAAAAAAACTTGGCATTAAAAAAATGTATTGACCCCTGGTTTAGAAAATTCCCCTAAAATCCTGGTCTTTCTGAATAGTTTCTATTCTTTAAACAGCTGCATCATAAATGTTCTCAGTTATGCATCTGCTTGAGTCACTGTTGCTCTGTAAGATTTCAAAGTATATTTTGTGTCAAGTCAAAAAGTGTTTATTAAATGCTTACTATGCGCCAGGCACTGTACTGAGCACCAGGAATGCAAGTACAGCAGCAAGTCCCTCAAGAAGCTGACATTCTAATTGAAGAAAACAACACATAAAAGAAAACTGAAATGGGGAGCATGGAGAGGGGAAAATAGCTATGTGGGGGCATGGCAGTAGAATAAGTCCAGAGATTCGGGAAGGGGGAGCCTAGAAACGAATGGAGACGTGGCTGACCTGAGTGTTTTCCTTAAAATGGAAGGTCTGGAAAGAACCAGCCAATAAGAGAAAGGAACCACAAGGGAAAGCTTATGAAGCAATTCATTGTTTATTATCTAGTTCAGGGGTGGGAAACCTGCGGCCTTGAAGCCGTCTGTGGCCCTCTAAGTCCTCAAGTGGAGCTCTACTTGAGGACTTAGAGGGCCACAGGTGGCCTCAAGGCCGCAGGTTCCCCACCCCCAATCTAGTTCATCTAGGTCATATCAGCCTCCATTTCCCTGAATACATACACTTTGACTTGTATCTGAATATACAAAAAACTTTTTTCAGCAAGGTTCCATAGAATTTAGAGTCATATTTAGTTGTTTGCTTTCTGGATCCCATAGTCTTTTTTCTATGTTTCCTTGGTTGCCACATTTCCTGCCTTGTGGTCGCCTCCTCTCTCATACTCGATAGGAATTCAGAGTATAGAACAGACTACTATTAAAACAACTATATGACACATTCCAATAAGTGATTCTGTTTTCTGATTACGTAAAAAAAAACAGACATATCGCTTTTCCTCAATTATTAATAATCTTCCAACTTGGCACTTACTTCCTAGTACTTTTTTTTTCTGTCTACTACATTTAGATATTGTCTATTGTAGTTATCTTTGTTAGTATCCTATTCCCACTTGAATGTGAGCTACTTGAAGGGAGGACCTACATCTTATCTAAATGCCTTATCTCTATCAGAAGCTATTAAAATGCAGTCTATACAATAAGAATTTAATACATAACTATTGGCTGATTGAAACATGCAATGAAATAAGGTGGAGAAAGGAAGAAAATAATTTTCAGCAAGATTTGTAGTTATTACTTGGAGAGCAGCATTGGGAAATATTGTGATCTTACACGTACATTGGTATCAGAGATCAGAGGACCTGGATTTGAGAACCTGATACATTTATCATTGTGTGACCTTGGCCAGGCCACTTCAACCTGGCTGGGTCTTGGTTTCTGTATCCATAAAATAAGAGTTAGACTAGACACACCTTTCAGATGTAAATTATATTCCATTTTATGCCACATTCAGACATGTGGATGAAAATACACATTCCTGAACATATTATTTTTTACTTACTGGTCTTAGTATCTTAGAAAATGAAAGAGAACAAAGTTTCTTTTCTCTTTTCCTCAAACTTTAAAATCAAAACAATATTGATTAAAATCAAAACAATAAAGACTCTTTTGTGCAGTACACATCACTAAGCATTCAAACAAAAGCTATTCAAAAATCACATGGCCTTTGTCACACGGCCACTACCAGAGGAGTTTCATTACTTGGAGTTCATCTCTCTTTTAGCAATCTCTTCATTTAACACTGTTGTAGTTGTATATATTTTCATTCGGATCTATTTATTTCATAGCCTATTAGATCATACAAACCTTCAAAAGATACTCTGAAGCCCTTGTATTAGTTATTTTAGACTGCACAGTAATATTCCATTTATTTGCATACACCATAGCTGGTTCATCCATTTTTCAACTGATAAGCACCCACTCTGCTGTCATAAAGAGTGCTTCCATGAATATTCAAGTACATATTAGACATTTGTTTGCATCTATGACTTCTTTGAGATACACACCCTGTGAGTGAGATTGCTGGGTCGAAGGTTACAGGAAGTGTGTGGACATTTTTCTTGCAGAATTCACATCATTCTCTGTGATAACCTGGGGAATAAGAAGGAATTCTTTGAGTCCCTGTAACTTCATTTCAATGAGTACATATTTTAAGCATAGTATGGGACTGCTAGGTGGGAAAGTAGATAGAGTGCTGGGCCTGGAGTCAGGAAGATCTGAATTCAAATCAGACCTCAGACACTTTCTAGCTGTATGACATTGGATAAGTCACTAAACCATTGTTTGCCTCAGTTTCCTCATCTGTAAATGGGGATAATACTAGTACCTACCTCCCAGGGTTGCTATAACAATCAAATGAGATGATAATTATAAAGTGCTTAGCACTTAGTAAATGCTATATTAATGTTAGGTTCTGCTATTATTAGTAGTTTGTGACAATTCACCCCTGCCCTTCATACTTTCTGGAAGCAAGACCTTCAGTCCTTTGTCCTTCCTGATTCCCCTTCATATTCTAGCAGAAATGATAATATAATCAAGACCCACTCAACTCAGCTAATTCTGTAGCCTCAGCCTCACAGGTTGATCCCAGGGGAAGTCTCAAGTACTTAAGCAGCAGGTGATGTTTGTTTGGGGGGAGTTGATCACAGAAAGCCACTGAGACCCTGTTTTTAAGGTGTATGCACTGGGTGTTGTTCAGTCATGTTTCAGTTGTGTCCAACCCCATTTGGGGTTCTCTTGGCAGAGACACTGGAGTGGTTTGCCATTTCCTTCTCCAGCTCATTTGACAGATGAGGAAACTGAGGCAAACAGGGTGAAGTGACTCACCCAGGGTCACACAGCTAGGAAGTAAGTGTCTGAGGCCAAATTTGGACTCAAGAAGATGCGTCTTTCTGACTCCAAGCCCAGTGCTCTATTCACTTCGCCACCTAGATGCCCTAGTGCGTGTAGAGGGAACATGGAATCCCAGGGTTTTTGAAGTGGATCGTAGATAGATATTAGACGACCGGAATATTGGCCACCTTGCCAGTGCTATTTAAGTACAGAAAGCTGCTATTTAGTGCTATTTTGGGAGTGCTACCTTTTTCAAGTCTCCATTTCCTTTTATTATTCACATTTTTATTTCCACAAATCTACATGTTTAACATGTAGCTATCTAAGCGTGAAGTTTTTATTATTGTTGCTCTTCCCCCCGCCTTAGGTTTAGAACACTCCCTTCTCTACAAAGTAGAAGAAAAAAAAGACAGCTACTGCCAACCTCCTCTGATTGTGAAGTTCCAAAAGAACCTTCAAGTTGGATGGACTATCCTAGCCCTCTGAACCCTAATTTTGTGGTGCACCAAGGGAAGCAGCATGATACCCTGAAATGAATTATTGACTGCAGAGGCCCGTGGTCCAGCTACCACTCCACTCTTGGCTCTGCCATTTAATAGGCACCTTATTTTCATGTGACTCGGTATCTCCATATTTTTTTTAAAAAGAGTATTAAACTATATAATCTAAATCCCAAGTTCAAGGAGGACCAGCACCTCTGATGTGAGGGCTTGCTGAGCCCTTTTCTAGGCTGCTTATCCACCTTTGGTATCCACCCGGCACTCAACTCTCACCTGTGGCTCCAAGAAGTTGTAGCACAAGCAGCAAGCCACACCCCAGTAAGCTATCTCAGCAGATGGGCTAACTCAGGTTGAGAGTAACCAATGGACCTGTAAGTTAGCAGGGTGTCTATCCCAAATATGGCTTCCACCAGTAGAATGGGCCGATGAGAACAATTTGTTCCAATAGCCACGAAAACAGCTGAAGCAGGCACTATGGAGCCCTTAGAGCTTGGTCAGACATCAAAGCAGTCAGGGTCACCCGCTACATCTTGGGATGTCACCAGTCATCTTGACTTCTGCCTTGCCACTTGATTTTGATGACTCTGGAAGAGAGAGTGAGGCTGATGACTTTGTGCAGCTTTGCCTCACTTAAATGCAATTCATGCACGAGTCAAGACATCACCCCAGGATATCACTGGTCCTTTTCCAAAAAGGACAAATAACCACAACATTTATGACCAGGGGAGGGAGCTGGGGGGAAGTGAGGATGGGATGACAGGCATAGATGGAGGGATTAGTGTTAGCAAGTAATGATACCTCTTCTTCTGCCAGAAAAAGGCAAGAGGAAGGGATCAGTGATGGTGTTGAGAAATTCTGAGAACCAAGGGAGAGGAATTGAAGGAATTGTAATTGGCTGATTTCAGTTGTTTCAATGAAGTAAGAGGCTAGGTCTTTTGTATAAGGGGTAAGGGTATGTTTGGGAAGACAGAGGAAAGAAGAAAAGGATGGTAGTTGTTGTATATAGTGAGATAGGGAAACAGAGTAGAAAGGATGCCAGGTAGTAGTGGGGGGCCCAGCCGAGTCGATACACCATAAGTTTATATTAGGTGTAATCAGGTCAGTTCCATGCCTTGATGCCTTTAAAACCAGATAACTGTCATTATTTAAGGAAGTGAGATTTTAATTTTCTCAGGTTTGGGTCCGAATCATGGAGATTTGGTATCAAACTGTTATACATCTTATTTCAATACTGTACACATTCATGATTTTGCTGGTGTGTATAGTTCTCCAACCATTGTACAAAGGCATGCTGTTGTCAACTTGTTCCTGTCTCTAAGAGCTGATTGTTACATTTTCAGATTGAGCATTTAACACCTCAGAAATCACTTAGGCCTTGATTTATTGCTTTGTTGATTGTCTAGACTTAAGAAAGTGATAGAGAAAATGTTAATAATAGAAATTAAACTTAAAAATGTGTACTTTTTTGGAGAGGTGGTTGTTAAACATTTACCAGCACATCCCTGCCACTTTATAGTCTTGGTGAGTGGCTGTGTTCACTCCCCTCTCCTCCCAACTCTCTCCCCAAAAAAACAAAACAAAAACAAAAAACATTACCATGTGGTAAAACTTCTGGTGCTGGGCCTTTTTGAACTCATCCAAGCTGATCGGCAAAAACCAGACTACAGACTCCTGATAATCTTTCATTAGATCTATCCTCAAAGACATTGCTGTTTGGTAGGACATGCCAGAGCTAGCTTTGTCTCAAGAACCCAGGGTCAATCACATACATACCATGAATACCCACCCGAGGAGGATTTCAGTGGAGAAGAAATAAGATGTCCATGTAAACATATATAAAAATTGACTATCTTCAAATTTCCTTATACAGTGCCAATATCCTACATTGACATATTTTACAATTTTTTCAACTAAAAATAGTCTGCACCATGCAGGTGGCAGACTCCATCTGTACTTCATCATTGTTATATAACTTGAATATTTTACTACCACCAAAGGAAAATGCAAAAACTCTATATGTCAAAGTATGTCCTAAGGGACAGGGGTCACCTAGAGATCATTTTCTCAGGAGAATGAAAAATGAAACTAGAACTGCATTGCATCACATCTTTCTTGGGTTGTAAAGGTCTTTTCTTGAGTTGTAAGGGCCTCTTTTGAGGTGCTGTCAGCATTTGTCTGCTGGCATACCAGGCATCTGAATTTAAATTCTGAACAAGATAGAACAGGATAGGGCAGGAAGGAACCCATCCAGAAAAGCAGAAGAGAACCAATGACTGAGCACCCCAAGACATATGACAGAGGTCATCAATGACCCAAGGAATTTTCTATAAGTCACAGACTAGGAAATCAATTTATGTAATAATAATAACTCTGTAAAGACAAACAACTCTGAAAGCCATGAGAACTTTGATCAACCCAATGACCGTCAATGACTCCAGAGAGTTGACAATGAAACACAGTGGCCACCTCCTGCCAGAATTCATTTATGTGTATGTGTATACGCAAATATATATGTACTTATATACACATATGGACATAATACATATATGTATTTTCCTTTTTCAATAAGTCTATTTATTTTTAGTTTTTATATACATTTTAATGCAGTCAATGAGGGAATTAGTTTTTCTAGACTCTACGTATTTGTTACAAGGAATTTGTGTTTCTTTTCCCCTCCCCCAATGGAGCAGGAGATGAGAAAGAGAGAGAGAGAAAATAGATTTCTGTTCATTAAAAAAAAAATCATTTATTTGAAATTGATAATATTCACTTTTGAGGTCACAAGCATCAGGGCATTTTTCCTGAAAGACAAATTTTGAGTTACTGTGCATTTTCAGTTTTGCTTCTCCCTTTAAATGAGAAAGAATTTAATTTAGGTTTCATTGCAGTTTCATGCTCATATCCAAGTCAATCATTTCTTTCTTGGGAAACCGTAACTGTCAAATCTCTCAAAAGTAATGACATTATCAGAAAGACAAAATTTGTATTTCAAATGATGTCTCTTAAGAAAGTGGATTAAAATCATTATCAAAATGATACGCAATTATTGAAAAGCTTTCCTGAATGTTATATTTAGTATAGAACATCTAAAAATACAGGATTACTAAATATATATGTACATATATATATATATGTATATATTACTTGTTGCTTAAGTGTTAGTAAACCATTATCTATAAACTAGGCATACCAAAGAGATCAATTCACTAAATTCCTGTCTCAATATTCTAAGGCAGAATTGAAGCCACCTTCTCCCATAGGAATGCATAGCAGCTGATGGATCTGAACCAGATGGAATACATTTTAAAAATATTTGTGCTGATTAATGCAGCTCTCCACTCCCACTCTTATAGATACCCGTTGGTTTTAAAAAGGCAAAAATAAATAAATAAAGTCTACTGCTGAAATGACACACTTAGTTTTATCCTTCGAGATTTCAGAGTGTCAAGACTTCTCTAACATAGGTTTGCATTAATGGTAAATCAATGGGAGAGAAAGACTGAAACAGGAAAAAGATAGTTCTGAAGAGTCTCTGTTTTGACCTAATTTCTCCTCCAATTACAAGGCACCTTTTCATCGCTACAATACCTTTCTTTTTATCCAGGCTTCTTTTCCCTTTGAAGATCACAGGGCTGTAACTTCGTCTTGATCTCCACATTTGGCCAACTATCTAATCAGTGCCACTGATAGTGCTTACATCATCACTTTGATTTTTAAAAGAGAGAGATCCAAGGGAAAGATGGCAGAATTTCCCACAGAGACTGTGTCTGATTAAAATAAAAATGCTTAACATTCCACCTCTTTAAACAAAGCCCCAAGCAAAAAGAAAGGGCGATGGTAAGGAAAGAAATAACATCCATTCCAAGTTGTCAAGCATACAATTATGATAGATATGCTTCTTAGCACACAGGAACATCCATGAATGAAATGCCCATTTATTCACAATTCACTCTTTACAACTGAAATATTGAGAGTATAATTCCTACCCAAATGCAGGTTTTCATTTTATTAATATTGCCCAAGATATCAGTCTCTACAAAGAAAAAGGAAATGCCTACAAACAGAGTACATTCAATGAATCCAAATATGGTTAATGCCTGTTTTGCCCTATGCACAGAAATTTATTTTTAGTATTTTATGTGACTGGCTTCACAAAGGTTTATCAGCTATGAAGTCTAAAAGAGGAGAGAGCAAACCTCCCTAAGTGCAAGATTTTATATAGTTTGCTGTGGAAACCAAAGGCACCTTTAGGTTCTTCCAAAAGGAATCACTTCAAAGGAACCCTGCTCTTAGGAGGCAGGCAGCTAACTTTAAAGAGAGTTGGGGGGAGGGGAGGGGACATCTCATGAAATCCCGGAGCTTGTTAGCCAACCAAATATTCTGCGATAAGATTTGCCCATTGGGAAGAAAGATTGTGTAGCAATTAGAAGAATTCCCAATGCCTGGGAGTCAGGTAACTTCATGCTGTTGCAAAATGCACTACTGGTCTGTCTGACCTTTGACTCAGTTTCTCTAGCTATTACTACAAGATATTAGGATACAAATTCCTTTGAGAATCTTAGAGTACAAAGAAGTTACTTATGAAAATAATGTAATAATTCACATGTATTATAGAAATAAACACAAATTAGAAAAATAACTCGAGCTAATTTTAAAGGGTGCTATTTTAACTAAATTCATAAAACACTTAATAAAAAGGGTAAAGATTTAAAGGATAACTCTTTGTCACCTAGCTCATTACTCAGAACATGGTAGGAAGAAGGAAGCAGAACAAGTATTATTAAGTGCCTACTGTATACCAGACACTATACCAAGTACTTTAAAAATATTATTTCATTTGATCCTCACAACAGCCCTAGGAGGTAGGTGGTATTACTTTTGACATTATGCAGTTGAGGAAACTGAGGCAGTGACTTGCCCAGGATCACACGGCTAGGAATTCTCTAAGGTCAAATTTGAACTCCTATTTTCCTGACTCCAGGCCCAGTGCCTGCCATCTACCTAGTTTGTGCTCAATAAGTTGTTGTTGCTTGTCCTTCATTCTTGAAGAGGACCACGGCATCAGGGAGGTGATGCCATGACATGCAAGTGAGGTGGATTTAAGTAAGGGAGGGGCTGTGCAAAGTCACCAGCCTCACTTTCTCCTCCAGAGTCATCTGGGTCCAGTAGCCAGATATAGATCAGGACGACTGGAGATGGCCCTGGATGTGGTGGGAGACCTTGGCCTTTTTCCTAAGGGGTGAGTATATTGATTTGGTTCTAAAGGTAAATAGAATACACTCATGTAAAATGGAGGAATAAAGGGCTGTAAGAAGAATATATAAACATGGAAGAAGGGATGGGGAGAATGGGAATCAAACTAACCTCATTCTTATCTAAAATGGTCAAAGAAGAGTCTAACACTAAGTGTGTGTTGATTGATTGATCAAAGAATTTACAATGGGGGGAGGGGGGTCGGAATACAACCTGTAAACAAATGAATATAATACGTGGTGGAAGATAAGAGGAAAGGTGAGCTCAAAACACAATGTGCCAGGGAAATTTGAGTTGAGGAGGAATAACTTTCAGTTAGGAGGATAATGGAAATGACACCTAATTTGGACTCTGAACCAAAACAATTGGAAAATGGCCTAAGGATGGCAAGAAGGAAGAGCAGAACAAGACTTGAGAATAGCTAGTAGCCCAATTTATCTGAAACATTATTAGAATATAAACTCTTTGAGGGCAGAGACTATTATGCTTTTGTCTCTGTATCTCTAGATCCTAGAGCACTTTGTGCATAGTAGATGTTTAATTAATGGTTCTTGAATGATTGACCATGGAGTGTGAAATAAAGCTAGAAAGACTAGAATTAGATTATGAAAGGTCTTAATCACCATGGCAGAGAGTTGGTAATATTTTTTTTTTTTGCTGTAGTGAATTGAGAGCCCCTGAAGGTTTTTGAGCAGAGAAATGATGTGTGTAGGCCTGCACCTTGGGTATAATAATGACAAGAGAAATAATTAAATGTAAAGCTATTGGGGGCAAGGGGGATAGGAAGGAGTGAATATTCATCTTCATGAGTTCAAATCTGGCCTTAGACACTTACTAGCTATATGACCTTGGGCATGCCACTTAATGCTGCTTGCCTCAGTTTCCTCATCTGTAAAATGATTTGGAGAAGGAAATGGAAAACCACTCTAGTATCCTTGCCTAGAAAAACCCAAAAGGGGTCATGAAGAATCAGACATGACTGAAGCAGCTGAAGAAAAACAAAAACCAAAACACAAAAGAAAAAACACATTTAAATCAATTACCTCATAATGCTAGTCTTGTATATTTTCAGAACTATAAAATGGACAACAACAGATTTAGACAGTAATCTAACAAAAATCCATATAATGTAAAAAAATAAAATACCCTTCTTCTCCATAAGGCAGCTATAGAAAAACTACATTTCCCCATGGAAAAGGAAGAAGAGATATTCTAGATATTCCTAGATATTCCTAGGCCACATAATGAACATGGCAAAAAAAAAATACGGTTGGAACAAACATCATTTCATTAAAGCAACAGTCTAAACTGGAAATAGATGCCTATCACTAAATTTGTTAAATATAACAGAAAGTGATTTTCCTCCAAATAGAACCTATATCAGGACAAAGATACAGCAGCAGAATCAAAAGGCCCTCCATAGAAAATATCCACGTAAACTCAACAAACAATATGTAGACATAGACACATTGAACAAGTGACTAAGTCAAGCATATCTGTTTATAAAAACAGAGGGATTTATGATAATAATTCAGGATCATGTTGTTGCTACCTGAAATTACAAAAAGGTGACCAATATTGATCATGCATGAAACTGCACAACACATAGAATTATAGGATCATAGAATTATAGGTGGATGGAACCTGACCTCAGAAGCCTTCTAATACAACATCTTCATTGTACAAGTAACGAAACCATGGAGGTTAAGTGATATACCCAAGTTTACACAGATGTTAAGCATTAGTGGCAAGATTTGCACACAGGCTCTCTGACTTTAGAGTCCACTGGCTCTTTCTATTGTTCTAATATCATGGTGGATTGCAGATATTTAGCATTTGCTGAATAAATCGCAAGATACATTCTGATGGATTGAACTCTATGTTGGAAGCTCACTGTATTTGACAAATCCTCATATGATAAATCCCTGAATTTCAAAGACAGACTCCAAAATATTCTTGAGAGTTTAACCAATAAAATATAATATGCTAGAAAATTATCATAGATAAAAGTTAGCTAATTGAAAGGTTATAACAATGATCCACAAAAATCTAAGAAAGTTTTAATTGATAATACCATACCAAAAAAAATCAACACCATGTACCATAAATGGAATAAAATGCTTTTGAAATATAGATATCTTTCTCTCTGAAGGAAAATGGTAAGACCATACTATGCATACTGCTTCTGAAATATTAATGTTCCTACAATTTAGATGGTACTGCACAAATATTAACTCATCTGAGCCCCACAATGACCCCTTGAGGTGAGTTCTATTGATATTATTATCACCCTTTTATAGATGAGGAAACAGATGGCCAGAGAGAAGAAGCACTTTGCTCATAGACATACGGCAAATAAGTGTTAATCATAGAGAGGTCTTTCAAACTCAAATCTTCTTGCCTCTGAGCCCAGCATTTCATCTACTAACTCTTGTTGCCTCACTCTCTAAGGCTTACTTGGGCAGTTTAATTTGAAGACTAGATTGAAGAAGCAAGAAAGCTAGATGACTATAATAAGGAATTTTAAATATTTCTCCAGCCGTTTTTATGGCTCCACTACAGTGGAATTTAAAAACACGACACCAAAAAAGCAAAGAATTCCAACTAATCATGAGAAAAAGGTGCCCTGTATTGACTCACAGCCTGTATAGATACCATGACCAAAAATCTCGCTTCTCCTAGACTCTCTTCAATGGAGAGACAAAGCAAATTCTTCAGTTGAAAACCTAGTCTGTGATGGTTTTCTTATATTCTGAAGCACTGATAAATACTATAGCATGGCACAAAAGAAGGAAAAATAATGCATATAATAGATACATAAATGATACCTTTAGATAGGAGGTTGTTGTTCAGTTGTTTCTGACCCATTTAGGGTCTCTTTGGCAAAGGTACTTGAGTAGTTTGCCATTTCTCTCTCCAGCTCATTTTACAGATGGGGAATTGAGGCAAACAAGATTTAGTGACTTGCCTAGGATCACACACAGCTAGTAAGTGTCAGAGGCTGGATGTGAACTCATGAGGATGTCTTCCTGATTTCAAGCCCAGTGCTCTATCCACTGTGCCATCTAGCTGCCCCTTAGATAAGATAGGGACATATAACTGCCTTATTATAGAGTGTAATAGCCTTAAACTCAAATAGAAAAGGGATCCCTGCAGCCTACATAAGGCCTCATGTACACATAGAAAACTACAAATTAACATTATCTGTGTTTTATTGTATTTTTATTTGGTTAAAGATTTCCCAATCACATTTGGACCTGGTTAGGCTGCCAGGAGTTTTGCTGTGTACATTTGACCAGCTGGCCTCAGGTTTGATGCCTCTGCTGTAGAAAACTGCTTCTACCAAGGCAGGTCACTACTTTCATTGCAATTTAGAGCTGGGAGGGTGCCAACAGGATAAATAATTGCCCAGGACCACACCCAATAGGTAGCAGAGGTGGAATTTGGATCCAAGTCCTCATGGCTTTAAGGCTAGCTCTATATCCACCGCAGCACCCTTCTCTCTTGTTCTAAAACACTTCAATTATTTGATACTGAGGATATACTTTAAGTTTAAAAAAAAAAGGAAATGTCTATCATGCAAGTATTTGACATTTTTATGATAATTCAAAATGTAGGAATATTCTGATTTGAAGGAGTCTGCATTTAAAGCCTGGGACTGGGGTAGGGAACTTGCAGCCTCGAGGCCACATTTGGCCCTCTAGGTTTTCAAGTGCAGCCCTTTGACAGAATCCAAATATGGCCTAGGATCTTAATTAAAGGGCCTAATGATAAGAAATAACAACGATAATAATAGCTAACATTTATATAGCGCTTACTATGTGCCAGGCACTGTGCTAAGCGCTTCACATCTAATATATCATTTGATCCTCCCAACAACCCCGGAAGGATTTTTATTATTATTACCACAGTATAATACAGGGCTGTCCAACCTTAGGTTTTTATTGAAACGACAGACAATATATTTTGATTTTCCATTTTAGTGAGAGCTCTGCGGTAGCTCGGCTTCCTTTACTAAAGCATTTATGTAAATTTCTATGGTTGTAGGACAGCCGCATAAATCGCACTGTGGCCCACATTTTGGACAGCCCTGATATAATGTATCATATAATATATGATTATATATAAATATAAATATATCACATACTTATATGATTACATATGATATATTATATATTATATACAAATATATATTATATAATATAATATAATATGATTATTACCAATATAATATACAATATGGTTATTATAGTTATATATTACCCATGATACAATTTAATTATGATAATTATATACAATTATCATAATATGATGGTATAATGTTATAATATCCCTTTGTTATAATATTATATAAGACTATTATAAGGTTATTATTATTATCCCCATTTTCCAGATGAAGAAACTGAGGCAAACAGGTTAAGTGACTTGCCCAGGGTCATACAGTTAATAAAATGTGAGGCCATTTTTTAAATTCAGGGCTTCCTAACTCCAAACTCAGCAACCTATCCATTATACCAACGACAATGAGCAATGTGTATTGTGGACAGATAGATTTAGAGTCAGGAGAATTAGGTTGGAATCCTGTCTTAGACACATATTAATTACCAAAAAAGTATTTGTGAAGGATTTACTATACAAAGGTCCTGGGATTCTAGGGTTGCAAAGGCAAAATAGCCTTTATTTCATTAGGGAGATTCAACCTGTAAACTGATAACTATACACAGGATCCTCCGAGGAGGGAGAGAGTATTAACCATTGGAGGGATCAGGAAACACCTTCCCATAAGAGATGGCTCTTGAGCTCAGCATGGAAAGGAGCCAAGGATCAAAAAACCAGAAGCAAAGCAAGGCTGCATTCTAGGAATGGGGGTGCAGCCTACAGAGAGGCAGGGAAGGAAGGTCAAGTTCAGGGAACAAACAGCAACGAGGCCCTTTGGACTGAATTACAGAATGGTTGAAGGGGACTGTGAAATTCTGGAGCCAGAGTCAGGGAAAGAAGGAAACGAGAAGTTATTAAGTACCTACTATGTGCCAGGCACTCTGCTAAGCACTTGGGGTACAAAAAGAGGCAAATGACAGTGTGCCAACCCCCACGCAGCTTTCTTGTTTATGGACTGACTGATCGCCCTCTCTCTCCCTTTAGATGTATTCCTTGCCTACCCTTTGAGCCTTTCCAGGCCCCACGTTGCTGGCTCCCAGTCCCATCTCTGCAGTACGGGCATTCTCTCTAATGATATAAATTCCAGCTCATCCATGCCTCCCTCATCCTGTGCAACATTTGCCTATGAAGGAAAGATCCCTTCCAGGTTGAATTCCCAGAGAAAGCTTCTTGGAGAAGGTGACATTGGAGCTGATCTGTAAAGAATGTTTAGGATTGTTAAAGTCGGAGATTTCAGGAGAGCATGTTCTAGGAGGTACATGCTAAGGGATGGAGGAGTCTAGTTGGCTACCGATTAGTGAATATAATGGGTAGTCATGAGATAATAATAGAAGAGTGAATAGAACAGGACAGAACCAGATTTTGGAAAACTTTGACTATTGGGCTAAGGAGCTTATAATGAATTCCCCAGGTAATGGGGAGCCAGTGACAGTATTTGAGCAGTGAACTCAAATGATTAAGGATGTGCATTAGGAAGATTAACCTGGAAGCAGTGTGTAGAATGACCAAAGGGATAGGAGGGTAGAACAGGGTGGAGAAGGAGGACCAATTATGCTGATATTGCCGTATCCTAGTTCAAATACAATGAAAATCTGAATTAAAGCAGTGGTAAGAGTAAGAAAGAACAGATTCAAAAGGAGATAGCACACATCACCTCTCTTTCTAGAAGTGTTTCAGGGGAATAGAAAAGAGATAGGATGCCAGCTTGCAAGGGGTCATCAAGGCATTTTGAAGCTGGCAGTATTTAGGCATTATTTGTAAGCATAGAGGAAGGAGTCTGTGGACAATGAGAGATTGCTATTGCAAAAAGGAAGAGGGAATGATGGGTGGATCAATGTTCTGGAGGAAACAAGAGAAGGGATCAAGGCACAGGTGAAGGGATTAGCCTAGACAAGGAGGCCATCTCTTTCTCTGAGACAGGAAGAAGAGGAATGGGGATGAAGTCAGATGCTTTGAAGAGCCGAATAATCGAGGAAGAGGGGCAACTTGCTACAGTCTGAGGACCCAGGTTCAACTATCACCTTGGTAATCACTTCCTGTGTACCCTTGGGCAAGTCACTTAACTTCTCTGGGCCTCCTCTGTAAGATGAGGGGACTGGAGTAGACGTAGTAGATGGAGTAGATGAGGCCCCTTCCAGCCCTAGATCTGTGATCCAGTCTTCTTGGTAAAGTAAGAGATGAGGTCATCTGCTGACATTGAGAGTATCTAGGATGAAGATGAGGATTTGAAAAGAAAACAAAAGACTTGAACCAGCTGCCACAAGGTATGTGTGAGTCAATAAGAGAAGAATGAAGGGGTTATCAGTAAACTGTGAAAGCTCAACTGAAGTTATGTCTCAGGAATCTGTAACTGATGCAGTCAGCGGCTTTCTGAGGAATTGTGAATACAGAAAGTGAACGACGGAGATTACTGAACGTTACAGAAAGAGAAGGCAGAACGTTTAAGACAGGGAAAAGATTTTCTACCAAGGTAATGAGTGGGCGGATCACAGGTCCAAGTTGAGCAGGCTGGCAAGTGATGTAAGAATCAGGGTAAACATAAAGAAAAGGAGATATCTATCTTTAGTAGGTTTTGGTGGGGAGGAAAGAAGAGGTAGAATGTGGTATAGTAAGAAAGACAAAGTTCAAGGTCTTGATGGCAAAGCTGTTCCAACAGATGGTACACCATAGGATTTGATCATATCAGTACAGAGTTGAAGTAAAGTAGACAAGTTACAGTCTTCAGGGTTGAGGAAATGCAGGAACTGTATGGCCATGGAATTAGAAGGATCAGCAACGTGGATTTTGAAGTCATCAGAGGGTGGTGGCAGAGGATAGTATGGTGAGGAAACCTGAACTAAGCATTGATATCATTGAAGAAGGTGGGAAAACTTTCTGGGGATTGTTGGACAGCAGTGAAGAGAAACTTAGAATCCAAAGATGAGAGGTTGTTAAAGTGTTAGCCTAAATATTCAGAACAAGGGATGTTTGGACACCTCCTCTTGGTCCACTGGACAGTGAAAGGAGTTGTCTCCATTTGAAAAGCGATTCCAGGATTGTGGTTGAGAAAGCCAACTTTCTGCTAATTTGGGAAGGGAAGAGCATTTGGAGAAAATATTGACGATGAAGGAAAATTCTAATAATAAAATGAGGATTGCCAAAAAATACTGTGGAAAAACTAGTAGAGGACAGGATTATATTTGTCTTATGGAGAAGTTGGGTCTGAGAAATGGATTAGAGTAAGGGAGCAGACAATCTGAAGAAAGGGTTTGTGCTGAGGATGGTAATTCAGAATCCTAAGGACTAGAGAAGCTGAAGTTTGGGAGAGAAAGAGGAAGAGCATGTTGTCCATAGCAAAGTCTGAATGCTGAGGAAGAATGTCTAACTTATAGACTCAAGGTTCCAATTAGAATGAGCATAAGGCAGAATACTAGTATAGCCTTGAGGCTCTCTACTTGGGTTCATTCTCCCTAGCCTGATGGCCTGGTTAATGATCTGCAGCCAGGAGGGCAGACTAAAAGGATTAAGATCTTCCCATCTGGAAAGACAAAAGGAACATGATTGAAATCTACATAATCATAAATGATCTAAATAGGTGAACTTGGATTTGTTCATCACCTCTCACATCTCAAAATATTCAGATGAGGTGGTAGCCTTTGAAATCTAGGCCAGGAATACTTAGCTTAGGGCCAACAAAGGTAAGTCTTGCTTCACCAGAGAAGTAATGGAAATTATGGAATTCATTACCGTTAGAAATGATGCAGACAGGAAATAAAAAAGGATTCAAAAACAGTTTGGATAAATTTATGAATGCCAGGGCCATAAGTGACTACCAAGGCAAAATGAATATACTTAACCTTTAAAGTTAACATCAGCGAGCACAACTTTCTAAGGCCTCCTTTAATACAGATTGCTAAAATAGATGAATCTGTCAGGTCCAGTAGAATTAAAGCTCCCGGCGGGTAAGGATTTTTTGTTTTGCTTTTGTAGCCCTAGAGCCTCAGATGGTGTCCTGCACATGATTTGTTTCTAATCAATGTTCGTTGCATTGATTTGAATTTATAGTTCTCACATTGCTACGTCTAAGCCATTGGTGACACAGTAGAGACTCCAGGCCTCAGGCCTACCCCCAAAAGTTAAGCTAATATTTTTCTGGAA
The DNA here is from genome assembly GCF_011100635.1 of Trichosurus vulpecula. Taxonomy (NCBI): domain Eukaryota; kingdom Metazoa; phylum Chordata; class Mammalia; order Diprotodontia; family Phalangeridae; genus Trichosurus; species Trichosurus vulpecula. The sequence continues at coordinate 77,648,027 of NC_050577.1, forward strand.
TCTTAAGTTTAATATATCAATTTATACAGTATCAGGTAATACTCCCTTAGTGTTTGAATGGCTTCTGTCCCAGAGAACCCTGAACTGGATCACTAGTTTACCCCTGAAGAGGGGTGAAGTGGGAGGAAGGAGTTTGGGGCCCTAAAGCATCAGATCCCTGACATAGCTAGTATCCTTCTCTGAACTTTTCATGATGACCTCAGATATTTTCAGGAAGTCCTCCTTAGCCAGACCATTGACTGAAGGGTCAATAAAACATCGTTAGGAAACATCTGTAAACTGTTAGGCTGTTCTTCCTATTTGTATTCTGCTGTACTTAAGGGTGGAAGGTAACATTCTATGAGAGTAATGTACGTTTGTTTGGGACTATACCAAAAACAACAGGCTAGCAACTGTCCTGAGACATGCATGTTTACAAACAGGGATAAATAATTTCCTTCAGGGACAGCTATTAACTATTTAGATCTCTGTGCTTAAATACATTACCAACAATGCAGTAAGCTGGGTCCATATGTGCCAGTCATTTAAATGGTCATTTTAAAGATTCAAGCACCCTTGCTGTTAAAAGCCTGGCAGCTCATTAACAAGTATCATATGAATAAACGTGAAGGCTCCACTTTGTGCCAGACCTTAACAACTCTCATTACCTTAGTACAAACCTTTAGACTGTTAAAGACCACACCAAAGGTCAGCTTATATGGTCCTCTTTACTGGGGCTACTGAACTCCAAAATATGAAGTAAATGTTTTCAGAGAAATGTCAGACACCAATAATTAGCTGGGAAATATATTTACCCAGAAGATAAAAATATTTGGAGACACTATCCACTTTGAAAGGAATGTTTGACCACCAAGTGTGCAAATGTTAGTTAAGTAAGCAATAACATAGAACAAGGATGTGTGATATATTGTAACAGTGTTTGGCTGAGGACTCCTGCCATCATATGAGGTGTGGGAGGGGAAGTATTGTGGGGGGGATATTTTAATGTGCTCTGTTTAATTTCCAGTAATAAATCTTTGTGAACCCCTTCATCGGGTAGCTGAATATTTGCTTCACAGAAATTTGTTTAAAGCAGGCGTACCCATCTTTTTGTGAAAAGGAACTGCTTTTATTTCCTGAAAGTCTGGGACTAGGAGAAGTGGTGGGTGGTAAGGAGGAGAAGAGGAGTAGAGAAGGAGTGCTGATAATGGCAGTCTTGAGTTGCAGTGGATACCAAGTGCCATCATTTACTGGGTTTTTCTCCCAAGTAGAAGCTCTAGCCAACCGTGAAGAAGAAACTAGAGAAGAAAAAAGTGGGGATCAGTGTGTAACCCCCTGGGTAAGGCTTCAAGATCTACGTATAGGTCCTGATCTACCAGATGGTTACTCCTAGATAGAAGAATGGGACAGTGCTAGAATTGGAAACAAAGAACCATGTTTGCCACAGTCAAATGAGTGGACATAATTTGATTTTCTCCTCTGAGAAAAGGATACATAACAAGGTGAATGCTTAAACTTTTATTTCTCATTCTCTCAACTCCAAACTCCCATAATACAGTCATCAGCTATTTTTTTCTCTCACAGGAAACATCCAAGTTAACTGTAATGAGCTGGTAAAATTAAGCTAGCCTGTTTATTTCTATAATGCTGGATAGACCAGAGAAGAGGCAAGCTTCTGGGCATTTTATAAATGCAGTGCCAGTACAGAATGATAAATGAGCTCAAAGGGAAATCCCTCGTTAGATTATGTGGTGCTGTCAATTTTATATACATATATATAAATTTGCCAAGTACCAACATGGAACTCATCTATTGTGACTGGTTTATTTTTGTGGTCAAAGTACAGACTGAACAAACATACAAACTTTCATGAGATGGGGAATGTTTTGATAGCAAAGACCAGTTCCCACTTGAAATTGGAGCAGCAGCAGGACTTAACGGAGAGAGAGCCTGTCTTGGAGTTGGAAACATCTGGATTCGAGTCCTTTTGCTTACATAAACTAATTACATGACTGTGGATAAGTCACCTAACCTCTCACTGTTCCAGGCAACTAAAAAGTACAAATGGGTTGTCCATCTGCATTGGTGGAGGGAATGGAGGTTAAGAGTTCCCTACCCAAACCAGGATAGCTATGGATGAGATGAGAAAAAGAAGGCAGTCCTTTTGAAGATACTGCAACAGCCCTGAATATGTTGCTTCTTACTGTTTGCAAACAGCCATATGAAATCTATGACTCCTTGGAAAATATGTAAACATGTCATTTATTAAACTTTCCAATATCTAACCATTCCAAAAATATTTATTTCGTGCCTAGTACGTGCAGAGAGCCTACTTTGTGCCTTATCACTCCACTCGTCCTACCATCAGATTGTCAGCTCCTTAAAAGGTTTGCGGAAAGATAATTGACTCCAGAGTATATGACCAAGGCCTCCTCAGCTGGCAATCTACATTGCCATACCTAACAAATATAAAATAGTCCATTCAGCTGATTAGAGCGTGACTTCAGCCTTATATGTAGCAGCACCTTCATGCCAATTAGCTCTTAGACATTTTTGCCACATTAATCAGAAAGTTACTTGCCTGGTTAATCATGGCCCATTTTCATACACAGAACAGAATAAAATACAACAAATAATTACATGTTACTGGAATACATCTAGATTCCAGATTTAAAAGGTAGTTGTAGGGGGGCAATGGTTCTAAATGATGATGGCACCTGGGAAACTCTGGCTTCTGGCTATATTGGAGGGTCAAGCTATCTTGGATTTTTATGGTTATACTTCCAGACCTTCTTTTCAAAGTTCTAATTTAATTCACTTCCTTTCAATTCAACGTTATTGTTACTTTTGTTGTTCAGTCATTTTCAGTCATAAAATGACTGCTCTCTGTGACCCCATTTGGGGTTTTCTTGGCAAAGATACTGGAGCAGTTTGCCATTTCCTTCTCTAGTTCATTTTTATAAATGAAGAAAATTAGGCAAAACGAGGTTAAGTGACTTGCCCTGGGTCATGCTGCCAGTGAATATCTGAAGCTGGATTTGAACTCAGGAAAATAAGTCTTCCTGATTCTAAGTCCAGTGCTCTATCTACTGAGCCACTTCGCCAAATTTTCAATCCAATAAGCAGGTAATCATTAAGTGCTGCTTAAGAAAAAAGCGAAAACAGCCTCTATGCTCAAAGAGCTTGTATTTTGGGGAGAGGAAAAATCATGTCCATATATAAAGAAGTACATGATATTTCTACGGGTATTGGGAATATTAGCAATTGAGGGAAGCAGGAAGGACCTTGTGGAGAAGAAGGCACCTGAGCTGAATTCTCAGGGAAGGTAGAGATTCCAAAAGGCAATAGGGAAGAAAAAATGTATTCTAGACATTAGGGGCAGTTTCTGTAAAGTCAAGAGGTGAGAACAGGACTGATCAGTTATGAAAGATTGTGAAGGGCTTTAAATGACAAATAGTAGAGTTTCTATTTTATCCTATGGGAAATGGGGAATCACTGGACCTTTTTGGGGTTCAGGACAGGGAAGTGATACGCTCTGCCATGTTTTTTTAGACATATTAGTTTGGCAGCTGTGTGAATGATAGATTGGAGGAAAAAAAAAGACTGACAAGGTAGTTAGGAGGCCATTAGATATTTATGTTGGTTACTTAAATGTGCCTCTTTCATGCATGTTAGCCATGAATAATATCAAACAGGTTGTGTGGTCCATCAGGAAAATAATGAATTTGGAGTTAGATGGCCTGAATTTCAATCCTGTTTTCCTACCTGTTACTTTATTTCTAGGCCTCTGTTGACACATGCAAAATTCAGGGTCTCTCCTGGTACTAAATCTATGATCTAATACTATATGTTTAATAAACACAATATAACAATAAGGTATATATAATACATAATGATATAATATAGTAAATCTATGTGCTTTGAAAAATATGGTCTTTTACTGTGTGCACCAGAATTCTATTCATGGAGAAGCTAAGTAAGCATTTTTATTTATTTGCTCAACAGATATTTAATGAGTGCCCACTATATACCAGACCTTTTTGCAGAATAATGAAAGGGGATATTCAATTGACACTTATAATATACATGAAAACAAATGCTACACAGATACTGAAATCACTAGACTTCATTTGTGTTTATTTTTACCTTTCAAATATGACATAAAATTTACATTCAAAATTTACTAATATTGATGAATTCAAATGCAATATTACAAATAAAATACCACATAAATCTTAAAGCACTATACAAATTTAAGCAGTCATTACTAGGTGGAAAAACTATGGAAGAAATATATACAATGCAGTTAGTAGATAGAGCTTTGGAGTTGGGAAGATCTAGGACAGGGGTGGGGAACCTGCTGCCTCGAAGGCTCCTTGGCCTTCTAGATCCTTAAGTATGGCCTTTTGACTGAATCCAAAGGCAACCTTGATTTGGATTCAGTCAAAAGGCCTCATTTAAGAGTCTAGAAGAGATTCCCCACCTCTGACTTAGGATCAGACCCACCTCTGACGATACTGAATACATGACCATGAGTCACTGTTGACCTTTTGTGCCCCAGGAAGCTCTTTAAAAGTTACAGAAGAAGTGAAGATCTGTATTGGTGGAGGGCATTTTCCACACTGGGAGATCCCCATACCAATAAAGGCACATGTCTATAGATTCTCCCTCCCAACCCTTTTTCCTGCCTCCCACCCTCAAAAAAGAAAAAAAAATACCTATAATACTTTTACCCAGAATCTAAAGTCAGAAGCAATTTGGATGTTAGCTAGTCCAAACTGGAATGAATGAATACTGTCTCCAACAACCATCAGAAGTACTCATCATATTCTGTTTGAACCAATGATAAAAGATTCATTAACTTCCAAGGTGGTGCCATTCCATTTTGGGACAGCTCTAATTGCTGTATTCTTCCTTAAAGTGGTTGTAACTTCTGTCGGATGCGCTCCCTGGAGCTAAGAAGGCAAATCTCCCAAAATGTAAAGACAATATTCAGGTACCTTCTATGTCTTTTTTCCCCCTCCAGGCCACATAGCTTAGTTCTTTCATCTAATCCCCCTATTAGCATGACTTTATGACATGTGTGTAACATGACCAAAATGAGTATTCAAAATTTGAATAATGGTGGCAAGAGACAGAAGATTGGCTCGAGGAGGATTCTCTGGCTGGGACAGAAGATTTGAGAATGAGTGAATTGTGCAATTATACACTTAAAAGGGAGATGGGAAATGAAGGTGAGAAGGAGCCCTTCCCTTGTAAGACAGATTTTTTTTTAATTTTAGCTGAAAGGACATTGAAAGATTGTGAGTGTGAATGATGTGCACGTATACAAGAATAAGCAACTTGGAGAAAATGCTGAACTGTGGAAAGCCAAGGGATTGGTAAAATTAAGAATATGATAACACAAGCCACAAAATTAATTGGGTTAAGCAAACTCTTTTTTTTTCCTTCTGGGGAAGAATATTAAATTGAAGGCTGACTGACTTTAACAGCATCCCATTAAATAAACAGACATTTGTGTGCCAAATTGAGGCCTAGCTGTTATTTCTCTCCTGCCCTGCCTACTACCATTCATTTAAACATTCAGGTCAAAAAGAATAAGAAGTTGGATCAGCGCTGGTGATGCAGCCTGTCACTGAAAATAGGGATTCTTTTATCTATGACCATTTCTTAATCTTCTAGGTACATTGAGGTTGACTTGTATTAGAAAACAAGTAACCACTCCCTCTGAGGACACTGTAGATCAATTGATAATCGTTATTTTAAAAACATATCCTACAATCTGCTTGCCCCACTCAGAAGATGTTTCTTTGTTTATATCTAGAGTTTTCTTCCTAGTAGTTTTTGCTTCATTTTACAGAATAGAGATCTTTTCTTTTGTAAAAAGATAATACCGTTGATGCTTCAGCTCATATGTGTGTATATGTGTATATATACACATGTGTGTGTATGTGTATGTATATGTGTACACATATACATACATAAATATATATGTATGTATGTATGTAAAAGGACAACTGAAAATTTCCTATTAAAAAAATCAATGGATAATCTTCTGTATCCAATGCCCCAGATTGCATGGATGGTCTATATAAATGACATAAAGTGAAAATACTGGCAAGAGGAAATAGATAAGATAAGAAACAGGAAAATCTGGAGGAAGAGTTACTCTGCAGAGGACACAAGGAACCATAAATTTAGAGATCTAAGGGGAGTGGCCATCTAGGCAAATTTTGAAACTTGAGTCCTAGGTAGGTGAAGTTATTTGCTCAAAGCCACAGGAGACAGGATTTGAACCCAGGTCCTCTGATTTCAAATACTGTAACACTCCTTCCATCTCCCCACTGTGCCTCCCTCCTGATTCGAAGTTGAACCTGGGGCAAGTGGCAGTAAATAGACTCAAATCCCCACATTTCAAGATGCCGGAGGCATCCACATGCTTATTCTTCTAAGACTTCCCTGTCAAGAAAGTGACAAGATGGAGCATTCTCAGGATTTTAGTCCATAGCTGTTCTTTTTAATAACTAGAGTGGTTTGCATCACATAAGCAAAAGAAGGGTGGCATATGGGTTCCCTTAATTAAATGTGAGATTATTTATACCTGCAGCAAATTTCTCACGAGAGATTGAAACTACAAGGAACATTACGAAAAACATGAAAGTTTGCCTCTCTTTTCTGACTTTAGGGTTACCTCCAGATGCCCCATTGGTGGGTTTTCTAATTAATTCAGTAGGGTGCAAAATTTTCCCAGAGGCTTAAGCAACTCAAATACTTCACTTTACATGATCTCACAGTGTCTTTTTTTTTTCAAATAATAACAAGCTGTTTGAATCTCAGACATTCTGAGGAAGGTCACCAAGTGAGAATTTGCTCCATTAGACAAAGGAACCAAAGTCAATCCAAACATAGGGTCAATCCTTACTTCCTTATCTATCAATGGTTTATTCTCTGTGGATTATCTGGGACAAACTGAGATCTATTTCCCCTTGGGGACAGTTCACAAAATGTAAAAATATGGGTGTATCTATTAGGTTAGGTAGTCACAATTAGGGAACCATCCATAATGCTTCCTTGGTTTATTGGCACAGATAATCCAGAGTTGACTATGGAAAATCTGATGATGGACCATGTGAAAACACTAGGGGGACTTTACTCAATTCTCCAGGCAGATGGAACTTGGAGGAAGAGAACAAGCATTTATTAAATGCTTACTATGTGCCAGGCACTGTTCTAAGTTCTTTACAAATATTGTCTCGTTTGATTACAGGGCTTAGCACAGTACCTGGCACATAGTAGGTACTTAATAGATGTTTACTCATTGATTGATTGGTCCTCACAATGGCCCTAGGAAGTAGCTGCTATTATCATCTCCATCTTATAGTTGAAGCAGTCAGAGGTTCAGTGACTTGTTCAGGGTCAGCTAGGAAGTGTCTGATGCTGGATTTGAACTCAGGTCTTCCTGACCCCAGGCCCAGTGTATCATCTGTTGCATCATGCCTTAGGGGGCAGTCAAATATAAATTTGCCAAACAGAAGTCATAGCCATGTAACAAAACACACAGAGTCGCAGAGTCAGAAGAGATCAAAGAGGCTTCCTGCTTCAATCCTGTACCCCACTCCTGTCTACAGCATTCTCAAGAAGTGGTCCAGTCTTGGTTTAAAGACCTCTAGTGAATGAGAGCCTACTACCTTAAGAGAAAGTCCTTTCCTGCTTCAGCATAGTGCTAATTGGCAGGAAATCTTTCCTTCGATCAAATTAAAACCTATTTGTTTGCAAAGAATCATATTCAGGTGTGTATTAACATGTAAAGGCCTGTCCACCTCACCTCTAGTCTTCTCTCTCTCTCTCTCTCTCTCTCCCTCTCTCCCTCTCTCTCTCTCGCGCACACACACACACACACACACACACACACACACACACACACTACATAGCTTCACCCATAAATTAAAGATTTAACATTTATTTAGTGATTTAAAGTTTGCAAAGTCATTTACAAATATCTCATTTGATCCTCCCAACAACCTGTGAGGTGCTATTATTGTTCTCCTTTAACAGAGAGGGAAACAACTAAGACTAAGAGTTAAAGTGACTTGTCCAGGGACACTTAGCTAGTATCAGAGGCCATACTCTAACTTTATGGTATTTAATAAATGCTTACTCCTTTCCTCTTAAGCTCCTTTGGACTGGAGCATTAGAGAAAGGGCTCCCTACTGTTTTCACATAGTCTGTCAATCAGACTTTCCATGGTCAACTCTGGATTATCTGTGCCAATAAAACAGAGAAATGTTATGAATGGTTCCATGAACTCAGGTCTTCCTGATTCCAACAGGGCAGAGGGTCATTTGGCATTAGTCACATTATTACTACATGTGAGATAGTGCTTGAAGGGTAAGAGGAGACTAATCTGGTGAAGGCAAGAAATTAGCAAGGAAGGAAATCACTAAATATGTGTACGCAGACTTTCCCAGAATACGTAAAGCTTTGTTATCACCTGTGATTTAAAGTCATTTTGGTTGTGAGTTTGGAGATCGGAGACCAGGTGGGCGTGCAGCCAGATATGACTTTGAGCAAAATGGCAGGCTTTAGGGTTCATTGACTGCACAGGGGACATAATCAAGTCCTGGCACTGTGCGTGCTGTGTCCCTTCTGTGAATTAACAGAGCTTAAGTATTCGGGCCTGTGAATGAGGGACTTACATCATTTTTTTTAAATAGAAGAGAGGATTATAAATTCATTTACTCCCAAAATATTGAGCAAGGGGATGGCTGTTTAATTACTTTCATGAGTAGCCATCATAAAATCTAGAAAATATCCTGTTTAGATTATGGTATAAAAGAAAAAGGTGTTAGGTGTCACAATGGATAGAGTGCCCGGCCTGGAGTCTGGAAGACTCATCTTCCTGAGTTCAAATCCAACCTCAGACACTTATTGGCTGGGTGACCCTGGACAAGTCACTTAGCCCTGTTTGCCTCAGTTTCTCATCTGTAAAACGAGCTGGAGAAGGAAATGGCAAACTACTCCAGCATCTTTGCCAAGAAAACCCCAAATGGGGTCACAGAGAGTGGAACATGACTGAAAAATGATTTAACAAGAAAATAAAGATCATATCTATGGTCCTTACTTGCCTGAGTCACATATATACACACATATAATATATATATATATATGTATACACATTTGTGTATATATACATGCATACATATATATGTATATATATAGATATTACAATTACAAACACATATATTACAAACCTTAAGTTGCTATAAAAATGAAGCAAATGGTGTCATCACCATCAGTAATTCACTTAGCACTTAAATAGCATTTAAAGTAGGTGCTATTGTTATCCCCAATTTACAGCTAAGGAAACGGAGTGAAGTGACTTGCCCAGGGTCACACAACTATAAGAATCTGAGGCTAGACTGAAATCAGGGCTTCCTGATTCCAGGTCCAATGAATGCCCTATGCCTGTGCCGCTTGACTGCAGCTACCAAATTAAATTACGCATCTATAAACAAAGTGCTATGTAAATGTCAATCATGATTAGTAAATTATATGACAGTTAATGAAACCTTATTAATTTAGAATTTGTGATCAACTCCAGTTTTGAGACGTGTTTTTTTCAGAATATGAGAAGCTTATAATTTAACTTCTAACATATGTAGGCCTGACCTCTCAATTAAACTGCAACTTCCTTGAGGGCAAGGGACCATGGCCTTATTTTCCCAGTGATCCAGGGTAGTTCTAGGCACATAGTTCTAGGCACTTGAGCAGAGATGCTCAAATATTTCTAGATCTACCTTGTTTTCCCACACCTCCGCCGAGCAAAATAACAGAACTATTCTGTCCTTCGATAATTTGGTTCCAAGGTTCCTGGGGAAAAAGTTAATTACTGCACCTTCCCCAAGGGAATAGTTTAGTCGCTATTTAGCAAGAGCACCAGGACAATCCTGTGTGCTTTTCGCCTCCTGGCTAAAGATGGGAGGTACAACAAATTTCTGCAAGCAAGAAGGAATATTTTTATTCTCAAAGCTAATTGAGTTAAGTAGTTGATTTGGGGGCACTAGAGAACATAAACAAATAGAAATGTGTTTTTTATAAGCATCTGAATTTCACAAGTCTTGCATTAATCATCACTTTCCAGTGCTTCTATCTCTAAACAAAGTTAACAGGCATTATTTAAACTATGTAAAATAGTTGGTTTTTTTTATCTATGTAAAAGAGTACACATACAGAAATAGAAGTGTAAAGAGAACCATAATTTGTGAATTTGTCAGGTATGTTCCATTCACACAGTACTAAGTGCTTAGTAATTCTTTGATGAAATGAATTGAATGCTCTTCTCTCACATTGAAATTAGCAAAGGTTTTGTCTTTTAGCTTTACCATTTTAATTACAACATATTCAGCTCAAATCAATAGAAATTGCTAGTCCACAAATTGTTCTATCAATTCAACTCAACAAATTGAGCTCTTACCTTGTATTTGGATTATAGGAAGAGGACAAAGAAAGAAATACACAAGGCTCTGTCCTCAAGGTAATTAGGACCTGGCTTGGAAACAGCTCTAACATATGGGAAATGGTTAGAAAACAACCCACTTGTAAACTGTGTGGCAGAAGATCTGAGATCCCTTGGAGTTAAGTGAAAGTAGCTAACAGTGGAAGCTGCAAAAATTGGGTAAGTTTTCATGGGAGAGGAAGGACAGACTTCTGGGCCTTATAGGATAACTTTGTTGTTGAGTTGTTTTTCAGTTGTGTCCGATTCTTGGTGATGCCATTTTCGGGTTTTCTTGGAAAGGATACTGGAGTGATTTACCATGTCCTTCTCTACTTTATTTTGCAAATGAGGAAATTGAGGTAAACAGAGTTAAGTGACTTGCCCAGGGTCACACAGCTATTAAGTGTCTGAGGCTAGATTTGAACTCACAAAGACACTTCCTGACTCTAGGACCAGCACTCTATCCACTGTGCCACCTATCTGCCCTGTGAAGGATAACCAGTGATTTCAATAATTCAGACTGAACCTAGGCCACAATATCTTACTATAAATAGCTTGTTTTGACTGGTGTCCTGTCTTAAACTATAACTGTCCCAGGGCAAGGGACTAACTGCATAGCAGTGTTACAGCAGATCCCACACACCCCACAGTTTACAAATTCACTTATTCAAGTTGGCACCTTAACTTTGACTGCTAGCTATGGATTCACACCAGATTTGAAACTCTCTTTCAGTGAAACATTTGCTTTAGAAAGATTAGCATCTGATTGCTAAAAAATACATTGGTTTTGGCTGCATGTGAGGCGAATTACACGTTTTCCAAAAAATTATCTGTAGATCAATGCTTTTCTTTTAAATTTCAATTTTTTTCAACTAACATGAATTTGTTTTATTCTCCCCATCCTACAAAAAAACAAACAAAACTAAAACTAAAACAAAACTCATTACAAACATATAAAGTCAAAACCATCCCAATCCAAAAGCATGTCTCATTCTGCAAATTTAATTTCAAATGTTTTATTTCTGATTAATCTTCATTAAGAAACTTCAATCAACACCAGTCTAAGATTCTTAATCCAATACAGCCATGTCTCTGAACTGTTATGTATTTATTCATCATCACCACAGTGCTTTCACTGGTGTAGAGAGCTACAGGTAAGGAATCCCCTCAATGCAAATAAATCAGCTCTTTCTCAGTAACTTATAGTCTTATTGGCCTAGAGCACATAGAGGATGAGTTGACAGGATCACACAGAAAGTTATGTGACAAGATGACACCTGAACCTGGTTTTTCTTCATTCAAACAGCAGCTCTCACTTAATCAACAACCATTCATCAAATGCCTACTGTGTGCAAAGCACTGGGATGGGCATTGGAGATTAGAAGATAATCAATAACTCATTTCCAGCTCTCAAAAGTTGAGATTCTTTAGGGGGAGGGTTGCACTAGGTTTACAAATTAAATATAACGTAAATTAGTGAGCGATGGAGACCGGGGAGATTTCTGAGTGAAAGGTTCCAGATACATTCTGAGGAAATAGCATGTTCAAATGGGGAGAGCAAGGAAGGCTACAACTCCCAGCTGTGTCTTGAAGGGAGATGAGGGCTCTGAGAAGAGGAGATGAGAAGAGAGGGCACTCCTGGCATGAGGATGCCTACACAAACGCCCCGAGGTGGGAAAGAGCCGAGTTTCCTCATTTGGTTCAGGGAACAGTCAGTTCACTTTGGCTGAAACTTAAGAGCTGTCGGCTGCTATTTAAAGGAAGCCTTCAGTAATTCTTTCCAAAAGAAATAGGTACTTAATAATATGCAAGATCACCTCCTAATGCAAGTGGGTTTGTTGCCTACATTTTTTTTTAAAGTTTAAGTTTTCTTAAGACGGACTATCCTTTATTTTCAAAGCTTTCCCACTCTTTCAATTAGGTTTTGTTGTTTGTTTGTTTTTTAAATATTGAAATAATGGACTGTGCCCTGGGTTCTGTTTCTTCCATCAGTTTCACTTTCTCTTTTGGATTGCCCTTGGAAGTCAGTGAACAAGATGATGATTAAAATTTGAACCACTTTTATAAGCTTCTTTAAAATACCAAATTCATGCTCCATTTTTGGTCTGGCTCCTTTACTCCGGTGGTGATCCTAGCTTATTTAACAATATCCACCAAGTCAGTGGTGTTAATGCCTAATTTAAATTATGACCTCAACAAAGACAAACAAACAAATAAAACCAGGAAATGATAGAATCAAGAGCTTGCCTTTTGAAGAGTGACTCAGGTTTGGGGAGGAAGCTGTATGTGTGGTATCACATGCTTAGGAATGTGGAGAGGTCAGTTCCAGGCCCTGTTTCACTCTTCATCCCCTGGATGACTTCGGGCGAGTCACTTAACTTTTGTGCCTCAGTTTCTCTTTTCACAAAACAGGTCCATATCACTTGCCCTACCTACATCCACTTCAGAAGATCATCTAAGGATTAAGTTAGATAATTGGGGTAGAAGTGCTTTGAAAAGTACAAGCTGCTACACAAATGTTCAGATACCACTTAACACACTAATTCTACTAGATCATATAAAAAGTTTGACTGGTGTGGAACGCTATGAGAGCGGTACACTTTGGAGAGCCCTATAAATATAACATGGTTGGCCATGCATTTGCTGGCATGCTTCACCGAATCATTACTTGTGTTTATACGTCTATTTTTAAAAGGTTCTGCATTAGTAAGAGTTTTATTTCAGTCACTAAGTTGAAGACTTTTACATCGCTAGCCAAAAGTAATGTAAAAGCAGCTTGCAAAGGTAAAAAAAAAATGACTTTGGAGAGTGGAAGCAAGATGACTGTATTAACAATTATGATTTGGGGGAAGGTTAGTAAGAAGTGATGCTGAACAAAATAAGCAGAATCAAAAGCCCAGTTAGAATAATAATAATATGTATATAGTATTTTAAGGTTTGCAAAGAGCTTTACATGTATCATCTCATTTTCTCCTCATAAAAGGCTTGTGAGGTAAGTGCTTTTATTAGCTTCATCTTACAGATGAGGAAACTGAGGCAGAGAGAAGTTAGGTGACTTGCCCAGGGTCACATAGCTAGTAGATGTCTGAGGCAGGATTTTAACTCGGGTCTTTCTGACTCCAGGAAGCTCTATTTACTGAGCCATCTAACTTTAATAAAGGGATTACTAGAAGCAAGTCAAATTCTAAAAAATTGAAAAACCAATGACGTCCCCAAGAACAGGAGCTGAAACATAGCCATCTCTTATCATTTGACAGAAAGGTGGAGGATTTTAGGGGAAGAAAGTTGCATACATTGCTAGACCTGATGACCGTATCTGTTGTTTTTGCTTAAATGGTTTTCCTTGTTCCGAAGGAAGGTTTAATCCAGAGTTGGGAGGAAAGGGGGATTGACACAGTCCAGAAAGAGCTGTAATATGACAACATAAAGTATCAATAAAACATTTTTTTACAAAAAAAAATATGACTTTTTTTATTATATATTTTCATCTAAGATAAAGTGAAAACACAGGCTGAGAATAGCAACAGGGTTTTCAAATATGTGGTTGGTGGTGAACAAAAAGCTCTAAAAAGCAAATAAGATATTCCCAGCATTTCTAACATGAAAGTCAGTTTTAAAATTAGCTGAGAAATTCAACTCAGTAAGGTTTAGAATGGGAAGCAGTTTGGGGTTTTCAAATACAGATATTTTCAGTCATTCTGAAACCGTGCCTTGTACATCCGAGGTGTCTAATAACTGCTGCTTAAATTGAATTGTACACAACCAAGTTTCACATTTCTTTTCAAGTGGAAATGGCTTCTTTTACCCTTTTATAGTTTGCAAATGGATGAATATATAATAGCTCAAACATCAAAAAGAGTCAATCTTTGGCTGGGTCTAAATTTGGATAATTTCACTCTGAACAATATCTTTTGCAGAAGATACAAATGAAAAGAAATATTAGAATAAAGAGTATAACATTAACTCTAATGTTAACTAAAAGAAGCATAGGTTTTCTGGAATATCTATTTCTTTAAAAAAAAAAAAAGTGCCAGTGGCCATTTAGAGACACATTCTTCAGCAGTGAGTGAACCATAAAAGAGCTTTGAACACCTTTTGGATTTCAAAGCATGACAATATCTTTTTAATGACATCAGCTTCCCCCTCCCACAGTAACTGTGGACTTCACGTTCCCAGAACTGACAATCAGCAGCTCAGTGCCAAAGGTCGTTTGTACCTTTAAGTGACTGTTAGGGTTTCCTGCCAGCCCTAGTTAAGGATTACTCCTAATGCTGACTAGTTCTGCTGGCGGCACAAACTTTTTTTTTTATTTTGGTCTTTCCATACTGAGACCTCACTTAAGGTATCCAGGATGTGACATATACCACACATTCAAATTTATTATGTTTTTGTCTTTAAATGTATGCTGTGTGCCTTCAAATCTCTGAGGCACCTGTCTTGATGTCTGCCTGCATTTAGGGTGTAGTCCTCTTTACCCCTGCAGGACAATACTGTACTAAACAATCATTGAGATTAACAAGCATTTATTAAGCACCTACTATATGCTAGGTGCTGGTTGAACAAAAGCAAAAGTCCTTTCTTTCACAGACCTTGCATTCCACTGGCAAGATGGCACAAATGCCAATGCGTACAAAATAAACACAACCTTTAATTGTTTGCTGAAGGTGAGTGTAATGGAATGAGCCCTGGATGAATCTGGAAACTAAGGTTCTAGTTCTATTACTTGTGAGGCTTTGGACAAGTCATTTCTTCATCTGTATAATGATGGAATTAAATGAACCTTCCTGATCTCAGTTGATTCATTTTGCTCTGGTATGAATATCACAGGAAAATTAATAACAACAAAAAATGCCCCACGTTGACTCGTCAGTTACCTCCACAGTCACGTGGCCAGTTTCTCTGTAACACACTTGAGTTAGAGGATATTTAAAACCACAACAGAAAGTCTGTTATGAACTAGGCAGGCGAGCTACTTAAACGTGAAGTTCCCGCCAAGAGTTACAAGGTTTGAATGTGAAGAAATACAAATAAATGGTGTTTTTCCATTTGTGGAAGAAAGGGATGAGTACATGACGCAGGCCTCCTGAACTGCCGATTTCAGAAACAGTAAAGGACAATTGTTTAAAATAAGCCACACATATTTACAATGATTTCATTCAGAAAATAAAAAGGAAAAGAAAAAGAAAATCAGCATTTTTGTGGAGTAGTTGATTGTAGGTCAATGAATTCCAAAAAAAAAGTCTCTCTTAATCTCATATTATCTGACAGAAAACCTGCAGATGCACAAAGAATAAATGTAAGCACCCTGAGGGACCGGTACTCCTGTGTTTGTGTGTAGGTGTGTCCTTTGTTTCCCCAGAGCCTAGTCCAGTGTTTGGCATGTGGTTGGCACTTAATAACTACTAGATGGATGGAAGGATAGATGGATCGATGGATAGATAAATGGATGGATAGCCAGATATATGGATGGATGGAAAAATTTCACTGACTGGTAGGTCTTTCACCCCAGGTAGACAGGAAATAGCTATCAGCAAGCCACCGGCAAAAGAGAAGGAGCCGACCATCACATTCGGAGCAAATCTGAGCCAAAATAGACAGCAAAGGAAAACCGAATCCAGAATGAATAAGATTGTTGCTAGAAATAGTAACAGAGGCTGTAACCACAACAGAAATGCTGCTAATCATTGGCCAAGATATTTCGTTTTGGTCAGCCGCCCTCTCTGTCTCTCTCTGTTTCTCTCTGTATCTCTGTTTCTGTCTCTGTCTCTGTCTCTCTCTTTCTCTCTCTTTCCCTCCCTCCCTCTCTTCTTCTTCTTCTTCTTCTTCTTCTTCTTCTTCTTCTTCTTCTTCTTCTTCTTCTTCTTCTTCTTCTTCTTCCTCTTCTTCTTCTCTCTCTCAGTCTCTCTCCCTCTCTCAGTCTCTCTCCCTCTCTCCCTCCCTCCCCCCCTCTCTTTCCCTCCCTCTTCTCTCTCTCTGTCTCTGTCTCTCTTTCTCTCTGTGTGTCTCTGTCTCTCTGTGTGTCTCTGTGTCTCTGTCTCTCTCTCTGTCTCTGTCTCTCTGTCTCTCTCTCTCTTTCCCTCCCTCTCTTCTTCTCTCTCTGCGTCTCTCTGTCTCTGTCTCTCTGTCTCTGTTTCTTTCCCTCTCTCCCTCCCTCTCTTCTTCTCTCTCTCTGTTTCTCTCTCTGTCTCTGTCTCTCTCTCTCTCTCTCTCTCTCTGTCTCTCTCTCTCACTCACATAAAGCAGTAGCAGTACTGGCAAAAGGACCTGTATGCCCACAGACATGCAGCCTGCCAAGAAAAGAACTTCCAGATCCCAATTTTCAGATACTAATAATAGCACCTGATGTACTATCACTTTCGTACAAGTCTTTCAAAGCGCTTTTTCCAGATGTGAACTGATGAGTTAATTCCTACAGTGACCTCTGAGAGTCAGTAATAGGAACATACAAAATCTACCAGTTGATGGCGAGTGCTTTGTTTTGTTTTTCTCTTTGTATTCTCTGTGGCCAGCACAGTGGCTTACCCAAACATGTGCTCAGTAAAGGTTTGTTGAAAGAATGAATGATTTTTACCCTCACTGTCTCCATTATCCTCCTCTACCCATTTTTATGGAGCACTTTCTATGTATTAGTTGCTGACAAGGATGGTTGTGGCCCGGCTGGATAGCTTGCTGGCTAGTTGAGAAGGCATGTACATATATAACAATATGAAAAAAAAACCCTGTGCAGAGAGCCAAACAAGATATTAGTACCTGAAGCAGAACCATTAGAAAGAGTAGAATCCGGAGGTCTGGGTTCAATTACTGCCTCAAACACTTATCAGCAGTGTGAAATAAGTGTTTATTGAGTTGAATTGATCTTCTCTGAGCCTCATTAGAAAACACCTGCATTAGTTTACCTAGTTGTTATGAAGAAAGTTTTATAAACTTTAAAAAGATAGGGATAGGGACTCTGATTTGACCGACACAGGGAACTCCCTTTGCCAATGTAGGTAGGTCCTTTCTCTGCAACTATACACTCTTAGTTGCCTAGGAAAGTGGCATCAAACTCAAATAGAAAAGGGGGCAACTGAACAACCCTGTGGGCTGCAACCCTGACTTAGAAAACCACATATTAACATTATCTATGTTCCATTGTATTCTTATTTTGTTTAGTATTTAAATTTATCTAGTTAAATATTTTCCAAGTATATTTTAATCTGGTTCCTGACTACTAAGAAGTGTTGCTACTCCAATGTAGCCACAGGTTCGACCCTCTGGCTAGAACACCAAAATGTTAGGTGATTTGCCTAGGGTCATCAAGTCAGTATGTATCAGAGATGGCATTTGAACCCAGGTCTTCCTCGTGCACTATCTATATGTCACACCATGCTGACTCTCTTTATAAACCTTCAATTGCTACATAAATGAGGGTGTTTTTTAAGTGTTCTATGCTCTGAGGAGCGCCCAGAGGGTGAGGCTAGATATCCTCTAAGGATTCTTGCACTGGAGGCTAGGACTGACGTGCCTTTTTTCAGGGAGAAGCCTGTCTTGTTGGGCACTTATCTAAATTTGAAAAAGGCAGGGCAAAGGGAGCATTCCACACAGACAGAAGTAGAATAAGCAAAGGCAAACAGGGAAGGGGCAGGACATATTTAGAGAAGTAGGCCAGCTTGACCATAGCAGATGATTCACCTAGGGCAGAAGTGGCAAATAAAGATAAAATGGGGGCAGAATTCCAAGAGCTATAAAGGCAGGCAGGCTAAGGACTCTGGACTTGATTCTGGGGATGAGGAGAGGCCACTGAAGCTTTTAAAACAAGAGTGACATGTGCAAGCAGTAATGTGGTAGAGGCATCGTAATCTGGTAGGGCTGAAGAATGAGAGATACTAGTTAGGGGATTATTCCACCTTTTTAATATTTGGTTTTATTTTATTTTTCAATTAACAAGTGTTTATCTTTTCTCCCTGCTACTCCACCATCTCCCCCAACTCCATTTAATAGAGGAGAAAAAAAAAGAAAACAAAATCCATGTAACAAACATGAATAATCAAGCAAAACACATTCCCATGTTGTCCATATCCAACAATGAGTGTGCATTCTACGTCTTAAATCCATTGCCTTTCAGTTAGGATAAGAAACTGTTCTAATAGACCTCAATGTCCACTCCTCTTTGGTCCTGGGGTGGGGACTATGTATCAGCCTGAATGGATCAGGCCAAGGAAATCCTCCATTCAGTCTCCAGTTCACCCCTAAGAACACTTGAGAGACCAGGTAATTCCACCCAGGCTTGTTCTTATGGTTCAGATGATTCTGATGTGGCCCAGAGTGTCGAATCACAAATCCCAGGATCAGTCCAAGATTATGCTAAAAGAGTTAAATTCATAGCTTCATAGAAAATCTAACCCAGCTCTTGATAAATGAACCAGGAAACCAGTGACTGGGAGGTACTTTGGAGGACAGTTTGAACTCCCTAGACTCTACAGAGGAGCACATAACCCCCCTAGTCTGCCTGAGAACAGAGTTGTCTTTAGGTATGAAGGGAGGGGTGAAGTTAATGATGTTTGGCCCACATAATCTCATGCTTTTTTTTCCCCAGAAAAATTGTATCTTAAGGTCAGAGAGGCTTATCTCTGGCACCCAAAGCAAATTCACCTGAAGGAGCAGAGGACAATCTGAATTCTTTGGATAGAGTTGTGCTGACAGAGGGGCCACCAAACCCTTAGCACATCCATCCCATGCTCCTTCATGCAACTGAGGCCTAGGAGGAAACAGAATATGGATGAGGGGACAGTGTAGTGGTGAGGAAAGTAAGACCCTGGGTGAAGAGGTGAAGGACCACAGGATCCTAAGAGATAGCCGTCAATGGCCCAGCTGAGGCAATGGAAACAGCAGCACTATAGATGTGGGGGTCCATGTTACAAGAGATAACAGAAGAAACATGTCCCCTAGATGTCAGCACCATGTTGGATACCAGGCCTATTCGCCTAGCCTAGTTAGGCATTTCAGAGGCAAAGCAGCTGTTTTAAGCTATTTCTCCCCCTTCCAAATCCAACGTTGGCCCAAGTATACGAGCAGCACAGGAGCAGTAGGACTGGCTTTTCTCTAGCAAGGGACTGTGATGAACAAGATTGGCTATTACAGTCCTGCCTGATTTGACCATGCTCACATGCTACTCACACAGAGGAGGCCTTACTGTCAGCAGCTCTGGGAGGGATTGTACATATCTATGTACTTCATTTTCTACAATCGATTTAAAGCATTTATTGAACACACAGAGGGCACAAGCCCACTGGCTCATTCACTTGTATAGTGCCCAGTACAGCCTCCCATAAGCATCTAAAATCCTTGATGAGTGAGCCTTGTAATAGTGATGAGGCGTCCTTTAAGGTTTAGAGCAGAGGAAGATTAAGAAACAATGAGAGTGAGATCGAAGCAATGTAATTTCTCTTTGTGAAAGTCTGGCAAGGGCAGAGGGGTTAATGCCTGTACATTTCTAAATATGGAATGCAGTTTTAAAAAGCTGAACACAGCAGTGACTCAGTTTTTTTCTTCCCAAAAGAGCTGCTCCATAGCAGGCCAACCCTTATCCCTATACTAGGATATGCTTTCAGTATGACTCCAAGGGAAATGAGTGTCACACCTAATGAATCACCAACACTGCTTCCTTCATGGAGTACCTAAATGTTCCCTGAACTTCCTCTCTATGGAGTAAATACCTAGACTCAGACAGCTCACCTTCTGAGATTCACAGAGATAACACACCAGTAGTACTCAGATCTTTTTTTTTTCCATTCCTCTCCAGCTATGTCATGAGAACATTGTTTTGTTTCTGTGGTGTATTTAAGTGGGGGAGGGGTCTGGAAACCTAGAGCTTCAGTTGGGAGGGAGCTCCAACAAAGGGAGCCTGTGGGCTTTGACCGCTGTCCTTACGATAATGTGGTTATAAGTCACATAAATCAATTGTTTAAAATTAACTCCCTTAAGCATAGAAGGTGGGACAAGTGCCAAAGGATATATCCACTGGCCAGCTGGGTCTGACAAGATGACATCCAAAGACTCCTAGAGACCAAACCCTAAGACAAGACTCTTGGAATTTCAGAAGGGCCTTGAAAGCTGTCCACTCTGACCCTCTCTTTTTACAGCGTGGAAGCTGAAGCCCAGAGAGGTGATATGATAGGTCTGAGATGACGCAACCAGTTAGTGGCAGATCCAGAACTAAAATCCAGATGCTATTTACAAGAATCATCAGGTTAGAGCTGGAAGGACCCTTAGAAGCCCTCTAGTTACCCATGAGGCACCTGAGAGTTTGAGTAACTCGCCAAAAGAGAGTCAGGGTTACAGAGGGGATATAAACCTAGGGATTGGACTCCAAAGTCCTCCCTAATCTCCGGCTCTCCTAAATCATCAGTGCCCTTTCCACTCGACCGGGATAAAGTCATTCCAAGCCTTTTCAGAAACAGAAACGAACCTAGGTTAGAGCTGAGAAAACATTAGCAATTTATGAATTCCCTTCCACACATTCACAGCATTCTTTTATGCTGTTGGGTATGTATTCTCCCTTACATTATGGAAGCATGAGGGATCACAAAAATAATAAACAGATACCCAGCTGACCACCACAAAAGTGGTTCACTCTAAGTTTCTCTCTTGGAATAAGAACAATGAGTTTGTTTTTACTCTGAACTTTCTAACAACCTGGACAAACAAAGCCATACAAACACTGACAAACTGTCCTGCTTAGAGACGTTTAGCTGATGACATTCTTGTTACTGAAACAGGAAGTGACTCAGCCTTGGCAACAACAGATCATATATTTTACTCAGTTGTGTTAGGTCATTTAAAAAAAATATCACAAGGCAACTGTTTTGTTTTGTTTCAAATAACTCTCCACTGGAGAAAAAAATGATTAAAGATGATTTATGCTTTAGAAGATTATCTAAATGTTCTGAAGACCTATAGAATTTTTTTTTTTAGAAAACCCTTCTTTCTTTTCAAATAATAAACACATTTCAATAAGAAGCATAGCATAGCAGAGTTTTCATCACTGTTGCTTTTATAGGCTTCTACAATGGGATCAAATCTCCTCTTTATTGAGATTAGCAAATCAATCTTGTGTCTTTTAAAAACTAAGGCATTCTAGCACTGGTCATGCAGGCCTGGCCCTTTAGGAAACATCTGGATAGATACTATTGCTAACTGAATAATAGTAACTGGTGAGGTAAACTGTTCAGTTGAAGGACAACAGGTCCTAATTATTTTAGACTCACTAATTTGGAATATATGATCATCCTGACAGGGGTTAGGTTGAAATTTACCTTTGCTTGCTTTTTTTAAAAGAGATAGTTCAAATTCATATTGTAAATAAGATGTCAGGGGAAATTTTTCAAAACACCCGATATATGTATTTCATGCAACCTCCAGCACATTAGAATGACCTGAGGTTACACACAATTAATATGTTAAATAAAAACCATCAGATCTGCACCCTTTTTTTGTCCTAGAGGCTCACAGTTAGAAAGGACCAAAGAGACCATGAAATCTACCCCAAATCTGAACA
Organism: Trichosurus vulpecula; assembly: GCF_011100635.1. Classification (NCBI taxonomy): domain Eukaryota; kingdom Metazoa; phylum Chordata; class Mammalia; order Diprotodontia; family Phalangeridae; genus Trichosurus; species Trichosurus vulpecula. The sequence continues at coordinate 77,670,037 of NC_050577.1, forward strand.
AGAACTTACTCTATAACATACCCAACAAGTAATCATTCAAACTTTGCTAGAAAATCTTAAGCAAGGGAGAACCCTACCCCACCCAACCTCCCAAGACAGCCCCATTTCACTGTCATATAGCTCTGATCAGAGATTGCCTGGTAAATATTTAACAAGGTGGGGGGAGGGAAAGGAGAAATGTACCCAAAACACACTTTAAATTTAACTTGCATTATTAACATTTTCTCCTTTACTTTCTTAGGTCTAGGGACTATTTTAAAAAAACAACAACTAATAAATCAAGCCCTGATTCTAGCATTTACCAAGATTTTCCAGGGTGTAAATACTAACACTGAAAATTTAACAATTGGCTCCAGCATACCCCTAGCTCTAATTGTCATGAAGTTTTTCTTATATTATGATTAAATTTGCTTCTTTGCAATATCTACCTGCTACTCCTGCTTTTGCCTTCAAAGGCCAAGGAGAACAAATATAATCCTTTTCCAAACCTTCATTAACACCATCTTATTAAAGCAATTATTTTAGGGATTACTAACTACTACCACCACCACCACTACTACTACTACTGGCTAGCATTTTGTATAGGATTTTAAAGTCTGTAAAGCACTTTACCTACACAACCTCATTAGATCCCCCCAACAATTCTGCGAAGCCATCACTATCCCCATGTTCAGTTTGGTAGAGGGAACCAGAGATGTTAGGCCTGGAGAAAAAAAGGATTCATTGGGAACATGTGAAGGTCATTTTTAAGTATTTGAAAAGCTATCATAAGGAAAGAGGGATTAGATTTGTTCCGCTTGACTTCAGAGGACAAATCTAGAAGAAATAGGTGAAAATTGTGGAGAGATTTTAGCTCATGAAAGGAAAAACTTCCAAATAATTGAAGCTATCAAAAATGTACTACTTCCAGACGTGGTAGCTTCCTCATCACGGTGGCTCTCAGTTGAAGGCCTGATGACCATATGTCACAGATGTTCTGGTGGAGATTCCTCTTCAGTTCCAGTCCAAGCTAGATGACTTCTGAGGTTCATTCTAACTCCATTTCTGTGATTCTGTGATATGTTGAGATCAGTTTTGGATTTGTTGACCCATAAATTCCAGTGAATCATTCCAGTGGGGATGTCTCATGGGAAATGGGGGAAGAAAGTTTCATTTTTTTTTTACCTGCTCAACAAACCCTATGTATCTTATATGCAAGTCTTTTTGCTGTGTACTGAGTTCAGAAGAGAGATTAGGGATAGATATAGAGCTCTCAAAGTCATTTGCATTGAGGTCATGACTAAGAGTGGATTAGGTTGCCAAGGGACAAGATAGAGAAAGGAAAGAGGAGTAAGGACAGAGGTTCTGGGGTATCCATTCTTGGCTGGTAGTTGGGAGGAGGAAATTAAAACAGAAAAAAAAACAAATAGCAAAGGAGACTGAGAAGAAGGCAGCCCGATGGAAGAATCAGAAGAAAGCAATGTCAGGGAAGCCAAGGAACAAGGTAGGAACGATCAATAGTGTCAAATGCCAAAGAAAGGCCAAGGAAAGTGAATTAAGAGAAATGTTCACTGCATTTGGCAAATCAGAGAATATTAGTGACAAAAGTCCTTGCCTCCCTTCAAAGTTCAGCTCAACTGCTACGGAGGCCCTTCTTGATCCCACTTAGTTATTAGAAGTCTCACCCCCCCACCCAAGATTATTTTGTATTTATTTTTACATCTTTGGCATATACTTCCCAAATGATGAGATCACAATCCACTGGAGTTTTGAGCATTTTTGTAAATCTACTTACCTTTGCCAGTGAGTTAATAAACATTTGTAAAGTACCTCCTTTGTGCCAGCTACCATGCTAGCCCTGGGCATCCAAAGGAAGATAATAGTCCCTGCTCTGGAGCAGCTCACCGTCTAACAGGGAAGACAATATGCAAAAACAAAAACAAAAAAAAAAAAAACAAGCCACAGACAGGATTAATTGTAAATAATCAGCAAAGGGAAGACACTGGAATTAAGGGAGATCAGGAAAGGCTTCCTCCTCTTAACAAAGTCCTAGAAAGTAGAGATAATTTGGGAATTTTTTTTCTTTTGTATCCCCAGCATCTACAATAGCACCTGGAAAATAATATGAGCTTAATTAATGCCTGTCAAATTGAATTGAAGCAAGTAAAGAATAACCAGGGCTGAGAAAGAAGAGCGTGGGGAAGCAGAGTGCTGTGAAGTAGAGGCGGTAGGTATAGATGACTTTCTAGGAGTTTAGCAGTTATGGGGGAAGGACAAGATGACCTTTCTGATTTTCAGTTTCCTTATTAGTAGAATGGAGTTTATGATAGTTTTCCCTACTTACCTCACAGGGTCTTTGCTAGGATTGAGTGAGATAACTTGGAAAAAGAGCTTCATAAAAGATACAGGACCATATAAATGGAACATGTTGTTACTATGGCAAATTAAAGCTGGGAAGACACTTTAGAAATCTTCTTATCTATCCAACTCAATGTACAGATGCAGGCACTTTCTTCTTTTTTTTTTAATATTTCATATACTCAGAGCTGAAAGGGACTGGGGAGGACATCTAGTCCAACCATGCTGAGGCCCATAGAGGTTAAGTGATTTTCTCAAAGTCATATACCTAGGTAGTGATAGATTCTTATTAAGCAAGTCACTTAACCACCAGGCCTCAGTTTCTTCATCTAAAAAAATGAGGGAGTTGAACAAGATGTCTTCTGAGGTCCTCATCAGCTTTAAATCCATGATATTAAGAATCAGGTTTCAATCTCCAGACAGCTAGTCTAGGGATTTTTGTTTTGTTTTTATCCCATAAAACCAAGCAAAATTCCCCTTATTATTCTAGTTAGAATGTAACACATTCTCTAAGTGACTTGAAATGTGCCCAAACTCAAAAGAACAGGGTCTTGTGTCTAGAAATTTTTTTTGGTCACAAATTTTTTCAATGAACATTTATCAGCTGAAATGGTTAGTTTTGTATTTTTAAATACTAAACCAAGGAAGCATAAATGGTTCCTGTCAATAAAATGATTTGAATATGTACCACATGCAAGCCTGTTGATAATAATACAATGCCACCATTTTATCTTGTCTAGGCATGGGGACAGGGTTAAAGAAAGTTTCTTTTTCTTTTTTTCCTGCTAGCCCAACAATGCCAGAGTTATCTGTTCCTGACACACTGCACACAGATCTAATTTAAGTGTATGCATGTAGATATAATTTACATACACATATATGGTTGTATATATGTATATATATTTATGTATGTATGTATATATGTATATGTGTGTATATATACATATGCATATATATATACACACACATATACCCACACGCATACATACATACACACACTCCAGATATTATTCTGGAGTGGCAGTTCCAAAAACATAATGTGGCCTCCAGCCACAAATTCAGAATTGAAGCAATTCTATCTGTGAAAGTGTGAAAATGGGAGTTCCTTAAAAAAAAAAAGCCTGGGTTACATATGAATTTTCAGGGCAGTATGTGCTCACCGGAATCCATACCAGCAATCTCATTTCCGCGATTATTCCTCCATCATTTCCCCTGTGATATGAAGATCTCTTTATAATTTTTAGGCTCTAAAGTGACAGATTTCATCGGTTTGCTTTTTAGAGTAACATGTTTTCCTGTGTTCTGTCATGTAATATTTTACCTTAAAGCATTAAGAAAACAGCTATCTGGTCTGCCATCTGGTAGAGAAGGCTCGATTCAGGGGAGTGACTTATGATTTCACACCACAGCAGCTCGAATAGCTGCAGTATGATACCCATTAAATATATTGACAGTCATACCTTAACATTTTCACAGGAGCGTGACAACATGTTATTTCAAAAATGCATTTCTTTTTTGGCTAGGCAGTTCCAGGATTTAACTACTAACAAGATGCTGCATTTCAACAAGTTAACCTTGTAAAGCAATGTTATAAATAGTACATTACTAAGAGGATCTTTCAACTATACTGTGTCTAAAGACAGCCAACTCTAGTCAAACATTTCTTATCTCTCCAATCATGCTCTAGAACTAACCTTAACAAATAAATACATAAGAACAACAACAAAACCCCCAAACTAGACAAAAGAACCCAAACCTCTTGAACCATAATTCTGTCACCATTTTATACTATTTTTAACCCAAAACGCAGGTAAGCATGCCAGGGCAGCAGAGAGCAAGGGAATCAGAAAGCTTGGGTTCAAATCCCAACTCTGCTACTTAATACCCATGTGACCTTAGGCAAACTACTTTAACATAAGCTCCCTTAGCTGAAACTCCATCTGTGATCAGTCAGACTGTAGTTGTACCAGTTTTGGGCTTTGTTATTAATGTTATTCAGTTGTTTCAGTTGTGTCCAACTCTTCATGGCCCCATTTGGGATTTTCTTGGCAAAGATACTGAAGTGGTTTGCCATTTCCTTCTCCAACTCATTTTACAGATGAGGAAACTGAGGCAAACAGGGCTAAGGGTCACATAGCTAGTGTCTGAGGCCAGACCCAGGAAGATGAATCTTCCTGACTCTAGGCCAGGTACTCTATCTACTGTACTACCTAGCTGCTCATTTTTGGGTTGCCAGGTTCCAAAGGGACAGTGGCATGGATTAATTAATTCACTGTATTGATCAGCGGATACTCCACAAGTCATTGTATACGGTATTTGGTGTACCCTTTTTATGTGTAACTGTTTTTTATTTTTATTTTTGTAACTCTTACCTAATAGTACCTTTAAATCCTTTATGCAACTTTCCAGAAAACCTTTTAGACCAGAAAGATAAAATGAATTTTTAAATAGGAGGGAGAAGGATATGTGCACCAATCACCTAAGAGCACAAGTCAAGCAAACGCATTTGGGGAAATAAAAATTCTCTACTAATAGCAGGAATGGGAAGAATAAAAACTGATCTACTGATAATGCTACTGATGGGTAAACTTCCTATGAAGAATGAGTACTGAAAGAAGTTATACAGGATGTGATGAATCTCCGTCCGCATTTATTAAGCACCTACTATGTGCTAGGCACTGTGCTAATCCCTAGAGATGCAAAAAGAGGCAAAAGACAGTCTTCTGCCTGCAAACAGAAATGCTAAGACAATGTAGAAGTGGTAACTTTTTACTATAGGATCCCCAACTACATTTCTGGTTTAAATCATTTGCATGCTGCTAAATTCTTCCTGGTTTGGGCAAAGGTCACTCATACATTCTTTTTTTTTTAATTTTTTTTTTTATTTTTAGTTTACAACACTCAGCTACACAAGTTTTTGAGCTCCAAATTTTCTCCCCCTCCTTCTCCTCCCCTCTGTCTCCCCCAAGCTCACACATTCTCTATTCACTCCTGTCCTGTAGCTAACCCTAAGAGTAAATGCAGTAGAACACCTGACTGCCATTGCTTCTACTACTACCCCAACCAACACTGGGCGGCTAGGTGGCCCAGTGGATAGGGTGCCAGACCTAGAGTCAGGAAGACTTATCTTCCCGAGTTCAAATCTGGCCTCAGATACTGACTACCGGTGTGACCCTGGGCAAATTACTGAATCCTGTTTGCCTCAGTTTCCTCATCTGGAAGATGGGCCAGAAAAGGAAATGGCAAACCCCTCCAGTATCTTTGCCAAGAAAATCCCAAACAAGGTCATGAAGAGTCAGACACAACTGAAAATGACTTAACTACAAAAATATTCCACACTGATTTTATGGCATAAGCCTAGGCATTTTGATATCTAATATTCTCAAGCCTCTCTCCTATTATCATAACCCTCATATTTGTGCAGTGCTTTAGGGTTTACAAATCATTTTCCTCATAATGACCCGGTGAAGTGGGTGGTACAAGCATTTTATAAGTTTTAAAAATATTTTCCTTGTTTTGCAGAACCTTGGAAACTGAGGCTGACTGAAAGGTTAAGCTGAGTATCACACTGCTACAAGGTATATGAAACATGGTTCAAACCCAGGTCCCTGGACCTCACGCCCAGGATTCTTTCCACCTTGCCAATCTGCCCTCGCCTTGGCCTCATGCCTTGAGAGAAAGCACAAACAAGAAAGAGCCTATATTTAAACTCCGAGGAAGAGTTTAGACAGGGTGAAGAGGTTCTTCAAACCACGAATTGTGCAGAGGTCTCCCTTAATTATTTGGGATGGTTGAGATTGTTTTTACCTTGCTATTTCAAGGAAAGGTGGTAGGGAGAATTGCTTGAGCATCCCAGACAGGGCCCTCCCTTGACCCTTCAGAGGGGTTCCCCAAAGAGGGAAAAGGCTTCCCACAACTTCAGAGGGGCCAGAGCAGAGTAGACGCCAAGTCTTACATCAGAGTTAGCTCATACATTGCTAACGAATATCCAAAGTATCAAATACGCCATTCTAGAAAATCTGCCACATTTTACTCATTTGAACATTATTCTCTTCCTTTCTTTAGTGCACGAGAATTTTAGTGACTAAGACACTCTCTCAATTGGATCACAATCATTTTCCACTGCTTTGGGTGCCAGTGGTTTCTCTCTAATCATTCTCTATTCCCCCTGGAGACTGGTGCTCAATGCATCATCTTGGATACCAAATTTGTGGTCCCAAGGCTCTGCACTATCATATCTCAAGAATAAAAAACCGAAATTCTTCAGCTTGTCACTTAAAGCTCTTTACAATCTGGCTCCAGCCAACCTTCATACACTTATTTCACATCACTACTCTTTAGAGGAAGCACAATACTGTGGATAAAGGACAAGACATGGAGGCAAGAAGGCTTCGGTTCAGAGACCACCTCTGACACTCACTAGCTTTATAATCACAGGAAAGTCATTGAATCCTCAGTTTCTCTCCCCCACCTCCCACCCCAGGAAATTAGAGGGTTGAACAGGATGACCTTTAAGATCCCTTCACTTCTAAGTCTATCAAAGTAAGTATTCAACATTCCAAACAAAACGACTGACTTCCTTTTTCATTCCCACACTAATAAAACAGTGTGTTCCTTCTCCTACTTCCAAGCCTTTGTATATATGCCATCCTCCAATCCTAGAATGTGTTCTCTTCATCTCTCTCTTAGAATCCTCTGCTTACTTCAAGACTCAGTCCAGGTGTCCTTTCCTATAGGAAGTCTTTCCTAATTCCCTTGGTTCTTAGTGCTTTCCCTGCTTCTCAAAGTATTGTGTATTTACTTATCTGTTTTCATATTATATCTCCCTCTATAGAACATAAGCTCCCTGAAAGCAGGGGTGTTTCTCATTTTGTCTTTGTATCTTCCAGCATAATGCTTTGTCCATATCACTGCATCAGTGGTCTCTTCAATGTGGGAGATCCAGCCATCCATAACTTTTCATACCGTGTAATTCTATTCTTTAACTTCCAATAAATCCTCCACAAGGGCTGGAGAGTCTCTGTTGTCGTTCCTTGGGCACAATGAAGCATACAGATTATTCATCATGGGTGCTCACCTGTTCTGGACATAGAGTCCTCTGATGACATTCTCTAGAGCACGTGTTCCTAAGCTTTTTTTGTGTATGTCATGGCCTGTCTTGGGGGGTAGTTAGGAGCCACAGTGGATCTAGAACCTGGCCAGGAGTCAGGAAGACTCAAGTTCAAATCTTGTCTTAGATACTTCCTAGCTACATGATCTTGGGTAAGTTACTTAATCTTTGTCCACCTCAATTTCTCCAACTGTATGATGGGCTCAACATAGTAACTATCTCCCATGATTGTTTGGAGGATCAAATGAGATAATATTTAGCACAGCGCCTGGCACATGGTAGGTGCTTAACAAATGATTGTTCCCTTTCCCTTCTCATTTTAGCAATCTGGGGGAACCTATAAATTTCTTCTCAGAAAAATTATTTTTAACTGCATCAAGTGAATGAGATAGGTTTACAAAGGAAACCATTATATTGAAGTGGTTACCAAAATAATAATAAAACAAAACAATCCAAGTTAAAAGACCCCACGTAAGAACTCCTGCCCTAGGCTGGTTTTCCTGGGCAATTCCTCATTGGTGATGTGTTCCAGCCTGCTCATATCCACTATGGGCTTCTTCGTTGCCTTTTAGGTCACCCACAACTTTAATTCTTTGGAGACTGTGCTATCTTATGACTTGCAGTCATACAGCAACACTGTAAAACATTGTTATTAAAAATATGGGTACATGTTTCAGAAAGAACCTTGGGGTCATTAAGACAGTAAACATTTCCTAAAGGCAATCCAGCCCACTTTTTTCTCTTGTTCAATTCTGGATCCAGGTTGTCATCCGCATCTAGTTGCAGGTCCAAGCTATAAATACTACATACAGTCCTGTATCATTGTCTGGACCACAGTCATTTTTTCCCTCTTTTTTTCTCCCTCTGTGAAAAGTTAGGCCAACTCTTTTGAATGATTAGGAATCTCATTTAGGAGGCTCTGTGGTGTTAACAAGGCTCGCTGCAATCAGCATGATAACGTTCACGAATAAAAGCACTAGAAAGAATACATGATAGACAGACAGACAGATAGACAGACAGACAGACAGACAGACAGACAGACAGACAGATAGATAGATAGATTGACAATAGATAGGAGAAGAGAGAGACAGAGACAGAGAAATCTTCCATTTTGACCTTCTGCTAGACATCTCCCATGGGGTGGCAAAGTTTTAGTGAGCATGTTTCCATTTTAAGTCTTGCTTGATCTTTAGAACCAAAGTGTTGTAGAACAAAACCATTTCCATTTGTTACATCTTCTAAGGAATCTTATACAGCTTGCACATCTGTTTAGAAGACACCTGGTTGGAAGAAAGCCCTTAAAACAAACAGCATTTTGCTCTACCAAAATAGGTAGTCGATAAGTAATAATCATAGTGGGACCTTATACTTTCTATACCTACCAGTCAGTCAATTGTGTGATTGGAAAGAGGTAATTGGTCTGGGATAGAATATCATTTGGTTAAAGGTGTCATATAATTATGAATTTTCAAGAGATGAGAAAGTAATCGCTTACTTATTAATATTCCCTTGATCACCTTTTTTGATCAGGGCTTTTCCCTCCCACAAAATTGTTGGTATCCTTCCTTCCTTTAGGTACCTTGAGAATACCCTCAACACCCTCAAAATTGTGCGGATTCCAGAGCAGATCTTCTCTGTGTATACTTAGTTTTGCTCAGCTTATCTCTGAATACGACATCACGTATTTAGTGAGTAACATGTGCCACCTCTACGTCCTCATGCAGCTCAGAGGGAAGCTATGATGTTAAAATCCAAACACGGTAGTTCAATCGACATTTATTAATCACCTACTATGTTCCAGTAGCTGTGCTAAGCACTGGAGATACAAACAGAGGAAAAAGACAGTCCCTGACTTCAAGGAGCTCACAATCTAGTGGAAGAGACAACAAGCAAACAAATTTATACAAAGCAAGCTAGAGAGAGGAGAAATAGGAATAATTAACAGAGGGAGGGCACTGGAATTAAAAGGAGGTGAGGAAGGCTTGCTGTAGAGGGAAGAATTTTAGGTGGGACTTAAAGGAAGCCAGGGAGGTCAGTAGTTGGAATAGAAGAGGGAGAAGATTGCAGTATGAGAATGCCTGGGCCAAGAAATAGAGTGTCTTGTTCTGACAAGTGTCCCTGGATGGAAAGGTATATTTCAGGGAGTAAGGTGTGGATGGAAGAGTATGTTTCGGAGAGTAAGGTGTAAGAAAACTGGAAAGGGCTGAGGGGGCTAGGTTATGAATGGTTTTGAATGCCAAAAAGAGCATTTTGTATTTGCTTCTGAAGGCAACAAGAAGACACTGGAGATTGCTGAGTAGGAAGGTGACATGATTGGATCTCTCTGCTTTAGGAAAATCACTGTAGTGGCTAAATGGAGAATGGACTGGAGTGGGGAAAGACTTGAGGCAGGCAGACCCACCAATGGGCTATTTTAATTGTCCAGGTATGAGGTGATGAAGGCCTATGCCAGTGTGGGAGTAGTGTCAAAGGAAAGAAAGGGGTGTATTCTGGAGATGTTGCAAAGGTGAATTCGGCAGGAGCTGGGCAACAGATTGGGTATAGGGTGTGAGACAGTGAAGAATCCAGGACAACACCAAGGCGGTGAGCTTGCAGATGATGTTGCGCTGTACAATAATAGGGAAGGTAGGGGTTTTAGAGGGAAAGTAATGAGAATTTGTTATAAAATCTTTACAGATCTTTTCCATTTTTCATGTTTGTTGTTCTCCTTCAAGTTTCATCCTTAATTACCCTTGCAGTAGTTTGGCTTAATTGTGTCCCTTGCCAAACTTAGTACAAACTTCCCCTCCCCTTTTCATGGCTTCTTCCTGTTTCATAAGGCAATCTTGCTTTTTATCTTTCACGGTCCTCATATAAGATCTTACAAATGAGTTTATATTCTAAAGCAATGTTTTCCTGGGATCCCACAGGTCTTCCCTTGGCAGGAAGATTAAGTGTTTACTGGCTGAGGTGGTGTTTAGTGCCTTTTGATTTCATTACAACAATTAATTTACAATGGTTATACTTCTTTAGGAAGTGGTTATAACCTGTGTTCACATCCATCCCTCTATTCGTTTCTTATTTTTTTGGAATCAACAGCTTGGAGTTAGAGCTAAGCTAGGTCAGAATTGTCCTATTTGATTGATATATCTTCTTTTCATTCTTTCTTAGAATTTGGTATCTATTTTTATTTTAGCTATAGCAAGTCAGTGGTCTGACTTCATATACACAGTTGATTTGTTAATGACTTCCACACTGGTAACCAGCTGTTAAAATATAACCAAATTCGTATATTTTTAGGAAATTATTTGGCATTCTGTCCAATATCTGATTCTTCTCAAAATAAGTATGAATGTTTAACTTTATTCATAATCACTTCGTCGTGGACCTTCTGTATAGTCTACAACAGGCCTTTGGCCTCTCACTGCTGAACTCTAATTTCAAATTTTGTTTTGTTTTGTTTTGTTTTTTGCATTCCTCCTCTATGCACCACCCTCACCATTTTTGCTCTGAAATCACTGAGCATCAAAGAAAATCTTAGCTTACTTTGGAATTCTTCAGAGGCTTACTCTACTTCCTCACCTTTTGCAAAAGATGGTACATAGGCTGCTATTATTTTTATGGTAGTCTTTTTACAGATACTTATGAGGACCGCAATGCAATAGGATCAAAAGTCCCATCAAATGATATTATTTGTTTCTTTTGGACACATAATAAGGCCAACTCTATGAACACCCTTATTTGCCCCTCTGGAAAACCTATGAACCATGCTTCTACTTAGCAGCAACACCCCTTTGTCTCCTGCTTTCATTTGTAATGAAAATGTCAAGATTGATATGATTTAGTTCATGTAATAATTTGTCTACTAGACGGTTACTAAACAAGGATCTCACATATAGAATACCAATGACTACGTTAATATATGTAGATAGTCTTAAGAAAATGTGTGTCTTAAAATCTTCTGCCTCCCTTTTCCACTACTCTGCATTTGCCACTGGTGAAGCAGGAAGGGGACACACAAGGCTGACAGACATTTTTTTTTAAACTTTTCTTTCTTTCGCAGAATAACCAAAGAATTCATCTCCAAGTAGCCATTCTATTGGTGAGCACCCTGTTTATACCGAGCCGGGCTGGTCCTTGGAAAGCAAGCATCATCTGTAGCCAGGAACATACTTGAGGCTTTTCCAGCATGGTAGGACCTGCCAGCACTGCCGCCCTACCGCCTGGCATACCTTAGAGAACTCAGGATCACTTCGATCTTATTTTTTTTATTCTTTCTTCTCCCTCACTGCTCGCATTTATCCTCAGTCAGATCCCATCAATTCTGCCTCCTCACTATCTTTTGAATCAGTCTCCTACTTTCTATTCCTACCAATACCATCTGAGTACTTACACCTATTGCAATACCCTCCTATTAAGACATTTTCTCCCTCTGCCAAATCTTCCTTTCAAAATGCTGTCAAATCAATCTTGTTAATTCTGAAATCTAGTAAAGCCTAATGACCCTTAAGGACTTTCTACTACCTACAGAAAACAATTCAAACCACTTTTCCTGCCATTCAAGGTCCTCTACAATACCGGGCTACCCTACTCTTACAAATATATCCCATAGGAACTACCTTCCAAATGTTCTATGTACCAGCCAACCTGTCTTTTGAGAGTTCCATACACTTAGCATTTTCCCTGCTTTTCTACCTTTATTTACATTCTTAATGCCTGAATTATCCTTTCAACCCCAACCTAACCCCTTTGCCTACTGACGTTTCTACCCTTCCCTTAAAGTCCAACTCAAGCACTCCTTTCTCCATGAATCCCTGATTCCTACAGTCAGAAATAATCTTTTTTCTCATTGGGATCTCACATAACACTTCACTTGCACCTCTCATGTATTATTTTGCATTGTCATAATTTGTGTATGTCATATCCCCCTGCCAAATGACAAACTTCTGAAAATAGGGTCTGCCTTATATAAATTCCATTTTCCCCTTACTGCCCTTCCACAATGCTGTCAAATCAATCTTGTTTGTTCAGAAATCTGGTCATGTCAGTAATGGTAAGTACAGTAGGTAAGTGTTAAATATTCAGCAACTGAATGTCTATTAAATTGAATTGAATTTTGAGGTTCTGAACTTTAAGAAAACTTCATTTACATCTATCTCCAACAGACAAATTAGTGAGATCATCACAGTACAAAGAGATTTGCCTAGGTTATGTAAAGTAAAGAATTCTTCCAGAGTATTCAAAAATGGCTGATTTATAAAAATTCCGAATACTCTCAAATTTCCAAGACTGAATCTCTTGCCTAAAGCCATGGACCCTTACTAGATTTTCTCTTTGGCCATTGAGATAAAAGCAAATTCTATTTTTGGCTAGCAGAATTTTATAACCTAGAGAATATCTTCTTCAATCTCACGTATATTTTTCTTCTATTTTTTGTTACCCTGTGAGTTCTTCCCCAAGCTCCACCCCCATCCCCAAATGAAAGTTTTTGAGATTCCTGAGCTACTTACATTCTACCTGATAAATATCAACGATTCTAATCTGGCAACTCCCAGAAACTCCTGCAACTACTTGATTCTGAAGTAGGGTGAGCTTTTTGTACTATTTATAACTCAGTGGCCATCATTTATTTACAGGCAATCCAGGGCACTAAAGAGCTGAGTGAGCTGAGACACTTAATGGCTGGCTTGGATTTAGAGTCCCATTTGATCTTACATTGACAAAAAAAAATAGAAAGGTAGCCTGACATAATTTTCTTTTATTCTTCTAAATGATACCACAAAACAACAAATCTTTTGAGAATAAAATTTACAATACCATCCAAAATTTAGCTTTAACTTTTGAAACCTCTCTGTACTTGAGTTTTCCATTTTCCTCCTTAAATATTTAAGTCTTGAGAAATTTGTGATAACTGCCACATTTTTAAAAAATGTAATCCTATGCTGTTTATGGTAAGCACGTAGTAGAATTGGGGTAAAGTTAAAAGATATCTTCTTTCTAGAGCTTGCCATATATGACAACAATTTATTTAATTCAAATAAGTTAAATCTTAAATGCAGTCAGCAATTTGTAAAACATTAAACTGGCTGTAAATATTCTCCCAAGTTCTCCTCTTTTTTTCCCATTGGCATATAGTGTACAGATGCTTTTTATGTCTGTTTTTAGGGGTCAGAAAGACCACTGATAGAATCTTAACCTCCTATACTTCCTAGCTGTGTAAGCAAGCTACTTAATGTAAATCTCAATGCTTTTATGAGTATCATGGTTCCAGTATACCAGTATAATTGGTATAATCAGAAAACAATACCTATAGTAGCTACTTCAAAGGGCTATTGTGAGGATCAAATAAGATAATTTATGGAAAGCACTTCAAAAACCTTAAAGTACAGGGCAGCTAGGTGGCACAATGAGTAGAGCACAGGCTCTGGAGTCAGGAGGAGCTGAGTTCAAATCTGGTCTCAGACACTTGACAAATGTACTAGCTGTGTGACCTTGGGCAAGTCACTTAACCCCGATTGCCCTGCCCCCCCAAGAAAAAACCCTTAAAGTGGTATAGAAATGGAGGTTGTTATTATTATTCTCAATTGCCACTAAATTAGTGGATCATAAATCTTTGCAGTCTTCCCTTGCCTTGCTTTCTCCTAAATGCTAACTTTTAGAAATCACTCTAAAACGCATCATTCAAAAACGATGTTTTTAGAAGCATACCTTCATGATCTCCTCATAACAAGGTTGGGGGGGGAGATGAAGTATCAATAGCCTACTAAGATATATTTCCCTGAAAAGTGGGTAAAATAGTTGTGCCTCTGATATACTCACTTTTTATCACATACTTTCTTTTACTGAGGGGATTGTAACATTAAAATAGTAGATTTGACAAAGGAGATAATATCTAGTCATTATATCCTCATATGCTGAGCTTACCACTGGGAGTCTGATGTTTTATTGGCATCATCCTAAAAAAAAAAGATATTCCAGACAGGTGAGGTTGAATTGTGTCAACACATTGGCGGTGTCTGAAAGGAGTGACTGAGCATTGTCTTAACCTGTATGTGCACTATAAAAACTCCATAGGTACCCAGGGAAGCCATTCAGCCAGTAATCACTGGCCTGTGTGATTTATATACCTGGCCTTGAATTCCAGACCATCCTGAGTTGACTTCATTGCCAAAGAAAGGCACACAAAAGTTCAGGATGACTGTGCAGGAATTCTAAGCTTCAGACCATCTGAGGCTGACAGGATCAACCCAGACATGAGAGCAGATACCCAATGACAGTGCACGAAGAATATCCTCCCAATATCATGTGGGCAATATAATTCTTGTTCTGTGATAGCCATATTTATAGCATCAATTGCTTCTCAACAAGAGGCTGGATGATTGCCATTTTACCGTAAGCCTATAAATATGAAAACAGGCTTACATCACATGTATATATTTGTATACACACATACATATTTCCATTCTTTGGGGATTTGAAAGTGAAACCATTTGTTATTTCAATACCAAAAACAAGAGTTGATGAACCAAGACAGTTTTTCTGTCACATTTGTAAATGACCAGTCATAATCTTGGAGAAGAGATAATGAAGTACACCTCCCTCCTTTCCACAGAGAGGTGGAGGACCTCGAGTGTTGATGTTACATATGCCATCAGGCATGGTTATTTTCATCATGGTCCTTTTTGCTTAACTGCTTTCCTTTGTTAAAAGGGTAAATTCAGCTAAGATTACAGTTATTCTGGAAAACGACTACCGTGAATTAAACAGAAAGGTAAACTGTTTCTAGGAAAATTGTTTTAAAAAATATTAGCTAAATATTTACAAAGAACTTTAACATTTGAAAAACTATATGTTATCTCACTTGATAATTCGCATTTTAAAAGGATTAGTTATTTTAGCTTGTGACAAACTCTTAATGATTTTGTTCCTCTCTATTCCAACATAAAATTTCCCCAATGCACTTCTCAAGCCTGAACTTTTCCCTTAAAAAATAAAAAACAAAAAATCCTCTGGACTTTTATGTTCATGGTTCAAGCGGACCTGATACAAGGAGCAGATTTCTGTTTGGTTGTGATGTAACTCTTTCTCTGGGTCAGTATTGAAACCACTAAATAGTGATCAGCCCTGCCTCAATACAATGCCAGACAAGCCCTTGGGTAAGAGCTCCACAGTTAAATTTCTAAGAGTCCATAGGACTATAAATAGCAGTACAGTAAAGATCATAGGACAGCAGATCTAGATCTGGAAGAGAAGTTATCAGTCTCCTAGCCCAACTTGCCTTATTTTACTGCCCGTGATAACACAAGGATTGAGTATCAGTGGCGAGATTTGAGTCTCTCTGATGCCAGAGCTCCTGCCACAATTTCATGATGCCGTGCGGCCAAGAGGGGCTATCCTGACGGCCATCCTTTTTAGGATGGCTAAAATGGAAAACAAGGAATCCTTCTGATTTTAAATGTATACTTCTTCTCAAGGAGTCCTGCTACTACCATGAAGATCATAAGCTATCAATGACTTAGCAGTAGCCTTCACTTGTGGCAGGAAAACTCATCAACTTGTGGCCATTTGGGGGATAAGCCTCTCCAAACTTAGCTCTGCTCAGATAGAGATGCTGTGTCAACCACAAGGCCCATATTCAAAGCTTTTTTTAGTATGATAAGCTTCAGAAGCTTATACTGCATTATAAGAACCTATGGTCAACTCTCCTGATCTCCCACCATGTAATATGAGTAGGATTTTTCTGTAAGAATTTATCCAAGAAATTCTAAAAAAAAAATCACTTTAAAAATTAATTTCTGCAATTAAAAAAAAATATTCTAAAATATTTGAAACAGACCTGGGGATGAATGGCTCACGTACTTAATATTATTCAGCAGTATATGGTATGGCAGCCCCCCAAAAAAGTTAACATAATTGGAGGCTGCATTAGAAGAAGCATAACTTTTAGGATTAAGAAGGTGGTAGTACTGTTGGGCTCTGCCCAATGAAGCAGCAGTATTACATCCAGTTCAGGGCATCACATTTTTAGGAAAGATATTTAAGGCACCAATGTCCTTTCCTTTTAGGAAGGAAGCTAGAGAGCATCCAAAGAATGACAACCAGAATGCAGAACATCAAGTCCGTTTCCTATGAAGATAAACTGAAGGCAATGAAGATGTTTTTACTGGAGAAGAAAAGGCTCAGGGAAGACATAATTAGCTGTCTTCAAATACTTGAAAGACTGCCACACAGAGGAGGGTTCAGACTTGCTCAGCTCCGTTCCAGAGGGCAGATATGGGAGCAGTTCATGGAACGCACAGAGGGAAATTTGGCCTTGATGTAAGGAAAAGTTTCCAACTATTGAAGTTGCCCACAGGTGGAATGGTCCCCTCAGGATGTAGTGAGCTTCCCTTTTTTGTAGGTCTTCAAACAAAGTGCGAATGGCGACTTTTTACATGTGTTTTCTGAGGTTTTTTTTTTTTTTCAGGTATATGATAGCTGCTGAGGTAGCATCCATTTCTGAAATGATATAAAGGCTGAATGTTGATAGTCTGGAAAATGTTTTTTGGTTATCTTGCCAACAAATATTTAGCTTAAGAAAAGTTTACTTAATATTTTGCTCACTACTTTTCAGTTGTTAAGAGTTTATTATTGCTTCATTAGTTGCTTAACACCAGAGCTGCAAAATTATTATTGTTTCAAGATAATGGATAAAAATAGTTTTATAAGATGGACAGGCATAGCCACAGGATTCAGAGCTGAAAGAGAACTTAGGGATCCAAACCCTTCATTTTATAGAAGAGGAAACTGATCATCAGAAAACCAAGTGACGTATTTGAGGTCACACAGGTAGATTGGGGATCCCTTTGAGATCTTAGCCCTAAACTCAGTTGACAGCGCTGTGCTGCCTGGTGCCAAAATGGGTGTTAGCACTGCAGGCACCTACTGACCAATTCATTCTGGCAATTATAATCATGGTCATTTAAATCCTGCCTACCAAAAAAGGAAAACAGATAAATTGATGAATTCACTTAAAAGCCTACTGAAAAATCAGTCTTGCTGGTTATGATATGTGTATGTGAGTATATATCATGCATTCTGTGAATATTTACACTGTTGAATTCTTAACTCTGAATAATAATAATCAAAGAACAACAGCTACAACAACAGTAGTAATCACCGACACTTACATAGTACTTTATATCCATTATCTCATTTGCTCTTCACACCACAGTACTGTGAGTTAAGCATCACAGGTCAGGACCTGCGATTTCACCAGCACAGGGAAACTCTGAGTGTGGAAACTCCCTCTACTGATTCTGAGGTGCAATTTTTCTGTAATATATAGTCTTAAAACAGATGCCCCGAGCACTGAGAAGCGGGCTGACTAGTGTCACAGATCTCACATATCTCAGAGGCAGAACCTGAACCCTGTTCTTCCTTACTCCAAAGCCAGATTTTTATTTACTTTGTCACACTGCCTCATACTATTTCCCCCACTTTACCGATGAGGATGCTGAGGCTGAAAGTGACTTTACGGGGTCACCAAATCATTGTTATATGTCAGCCTTTTTAGGATTAGGCCTCAGTTTTCAAAAGAAAAAAAATGAGGCCTAATGAAAGAATTTGCCCCATTGTACACAAGGAACCCAGCGTTGAATGAAATGCATCTGTTTGAAGATCCCTGACCCTTGGTCCTTTGTTCTATGGACAGTAGCCACAAATTTGAATGGATAAAGTATCTTTTTTTTTTCCTCTGACTTGTTAGCCCATGTAGCAAGGTATTGCAGATTTTACCACCAGGAATGAATGTCAAAAATCAGTTATTACTTTTACCATGCACATTTACATATACAACATACATTGCTACAGAAAAATTAATACCTCTAATTATGAATAATATGATTTATACATATGTATTTTATAGGTAATTAAGATATCTCTTTAGTTTGTGAGTCTTAATCTTTTGTGATCCTCAATTCTGGAAAACCTGATAATTCATCAGCTATTACCTCACCATTCAGTGGTACAGAGTGCAGCTTATCTATGCCTTCTCACCCAGTGGTTCATGCTCACGGCCGTCCATAAATTCTCTATAGACAATCCACACAATAGAATGAAGATCTTCTGCTCAGTCATTTAGTGTATGTTGTGGTTGAATACCAAAGCAGCACTAAGGCTGCACATCTGTCATCCCTTAAACATTCATGTTGCGTGACCAGCTTACTTCCTTTTACAGTCATATACGTACTTACTTGATGGTGTCTTGCACACTACTTCGTATTTACAGACATTACTTGGTAGTATGATGCAGACTAAGAACTGCCATGAATATCTCCATTTCTTTCTGACTCACTCACAATTCTGATTCTTTAGAGAACATGGTTTTCTATGATTCAGTCAAATAGCATAGAATATTGGTCTTTAAAAGGAGCAGGATGAATCAGAATGCAGTTTGAGATCACTGAAAATTTTGTGTAATTTTCTAAAAAGTAATCCAACCTATTTTTCTTTTCCTATTTAATTCTGGGCCCAGTCTGCTGTGCCATTCTAAGGTATTGATGGTTTAAGTCAATGGTTTTACCATTAACTGCATGTCATAATCTAGATATTCTTTTTTAGTAATTAAAAAAATTAACAAATATCAAATTAAATCATAGTATAACAAACACATGGGATTTTGTATATGAAACAGGATCTCTAATTATATGTATACATATGTGTGTGTGTATATATATATACATATAGTTTGATTTCCCTTTAAATAAATGATAAATTTAATGTAATTTTCAAAGCTGTTATTACTTACCTGTGATTCTTTTGGGCCTTCTTTCTGTTTTCTTCTGTACATTTTTTATAAAGGATGCTTAAATTATACTTTTCTTTCTCTTCTTTTTTCCCGCCCTCTCCCTGTCCCCCTCCTACTCCATCCAAAATACAAAAAAGAAAAACAAAGTTCTTATTGCAAATATGAATAGTCAAGGAAAACAAATTGCTACATCGGTTATGTCCAAATATATATGTCTTATTCTGTATCTTGGATCCATCACCTTTTTGTCAATAGGTGGGTAGGATGTTTCTTCATCCATCGGTTTTCTAGAGTCATGGTTGTTCTGGCAATATGCATTCCCTATATACTTCAATTTTCCTATATGGATTATTAGAGGATAGTCTCTTTTGGGTCGCCATGGATGTCACTAAATAAGTCCAATAGTGTTCTTGGTTTTGATGTAATCAATACTTAAATGGCCCTATGGCTTCAACAATTTGGGGGTTCTCTCCCACATGCAGATTGCAGTCCATTCATACCTGCTTATCTTGTGTTAATTTTGTTTGTGTCCTAGAAAGAGGGTCCACCTAACCCACTGGAGGCCTCCCTCACTTTCTCCCGACATCATGGAGATACCAGTGGAAAACCTTAAGTATCTATCTATCATATTTCGTATTGGCCACACGACTAGCCCATCTTCTCTTCCTCCCATACATCTCTCTTGTGGCATCTTTTACTCTTTTTTTTTAATTTATTTATTTATTTTTAGTTTACCACACATGGTTCTACATAATTTTGAGTTCCAGATTTTCTCCCCTCCCTCCCCCCTCCCTCTCCAAGACGGCCTGGAATCTCATATAACTACCATGTATAACTTCGCATTGAATTAAATCATACACTAGTCAAGTTGTGGAGAAGAATTATGACCAATGGAATGAATCATGAGAAAGAAGAGACATAACCAAAAAAACAAACCAACAAAAAAAAAACCAAAAACAATAACAAAAGAGAAGCAAAAAAGGAGAGCATATAGTGCGCCTCAATCTATGAACTGCCTGTTCATATCCTTTGACCATTTCTCAACTGGGGAATGGCTTGTGTTCCTATATATTTGGCTCAGTTCCCTGTATATTTTAGAAATGAGTCCTTTATCAGAGATACTAGTTGCAAAGATTTCCTCCCAATTTTCTGCTTCCCTCCTAATTTTTGTTGCATTGGCTTTTTTTTTGTACAAAAACATTTCAATTTGACATAATCAAAATTATCCATTTTGCATTTTGTAATGCTCTCTATCTCTTGTTGGGTCATGAATTCTTTTCTTTTCCATAAATCTGATAAATAGACTATTCCTTGCTCTCCCAAATTACTTATAGTATCGGCCTTTACTCCTAAATCATGAACCCATTTTGACTTTATTTTGGTATATGGTGTAAGATATTGGTCTATGCCCAGTTTCTGCCCTACCATTTTCAAATTTTCCCAACAGTTTTTGTGAAATAATGAATTATTAGCCCAGAAGCTGGCCTCTTTGGGTTTATCAAAGAGTAGATTGCTAAACTTGTTGATTTCTCCTACTTGTGTACCTATCCTATTCCACTGATCCACACCCCTGTTTCTTAACCAGTACCAGGCAGTTTTGATGACTGCTGCTCTGTAGTACAGTTCAATATCTGGTATCGCTAGGCCACCTTCTCTAGCATTTCTTTTCATTAATACTCTAGATATTCTAGACCTCTTGTTTTTCCAGATGAATTTTGTTATTATTTTATCCAGCTCAGTAAAATAATTTTTTGGTAGTTCGATTGGTATGGCACTGAATAGATAGATTAATTTAGGTAAAATTGTCATTTTTATTATATTAGCTCAGCCTAACCATGAGCAACTGATATTTCTCCATTTATTTAGATCTGATTTTATTCGCGTGAAAAGTGTGTCATAATTATGTTCATATAGGCCCTGGGTTTGTCTTGGCAAATAGACTCCCAAATATTTTATAGTGTCTACAGTAACTTTGAATGGAATTTCTTTCTATCTCTTGCTGTTGGGCTTTGTCAGTAATGTATAGGAATGCTGAGGATTTATGTGGGTTTATTTTATATCCTGCAACTTTACTAAAGTTGTTTATTATTTCAAGTAGTTTTTTACTTGATTCTCTAGGATTCTCTAAATAAATCATCATATCATCTGCAAAAAGTGATAATTTAGTTTTTTCTTTTCCTATTCTAATTCCTTCAATTTCTTTTTCTTCTCTTATTGCTACAGCTAACGTTTCTAGTACCAAATTGAATAATAGGGGTGATAATGGACAACCTTGTTTCACCCCTGATGTTATTGGGAATGCATCTAGCTTATCCCCATTACAAATAATGCTTGTTGATGGTTTTAGGTAGATGCTATTTATAATTTTAAGGAAGGTTCCACTTATTCCTATGCTTTCTAGTGTTTTTAATAGGAATGGGTGTTGTACTTTGTCAAAGGCTTTTTCTGCGTCTATTGAGATGATCATATGGTTTCTGCTGGTTTTGTTGTTGATATGGTCAATTATGCTAATAGTTTTCCTAATATTGAACCAGCCTTGCATTCCTGGAATAAATCCTATCTGGTCATAGTGTATTATTCTCGTGATGAGTTGCTGCAATCTTTTTGCTAATATTTTATTTAAAATTTTTGCATCAATATTCATTAGAGAAATTGGTCTATAATTTTCTTTCTCTGTTTTGACTCTCCCTGGTTTGGGTATTAGTACCATATTTGTGTCATAAAAAGAATTTGGTAGGACTCCTTCTTCACCTATTTTCCCAAATAATCTACAAAGTATTGGAATTAGTTGTTCTTTAAATGTTTGATAAAATTCACATGTAAAACCATCTGGCCCTGGAGATTTTTTCATAGGGAGTTCATTGATGGCATGCTCAATTTCTTTTTCTGATATGGGATTATTAAGAAATTTCACTTCCTTCTCTGTTAGCCTGGGCAGTTTATGTTTTTGTAGATATTCATCCATATCTCTAAGGTTGTCAAATTTATGGGCATACAGTTGGGCAAAATAATTCCTAATTATTGTTTTGATTTCCTCTTCATTAGAGGTGACCTCACCCTTTTCATTTTTGATACTGGCAATTTGATTTTCTTCTTTCTTTTTTTTAATCAAATTGGCCAAAAGTTTATCAATTTTATTGGTTTTTTCATAAAACCAGCTCTTTGTTTTATTTATTAATTCAATAGTTTTCTTGGTTTCAATTTTATTAATCTCTCCTTTGATTTTCAGTATTTCTAATTTGGTATTTAATTGGGGGGTTTCAATTTACTCTTTTTCTAGCTTTTTCAGCTGTATGCCCAGATCATTGATCTCCTTTTTCCCTATTTTATTCATGTAGGCATTTAGGGATATAAAACTTCCCCTAAGAACTGCTTTTGCTGCATCCCATAAGTTTTGGTATGTTGTTTCATTATTGTCATTCTCTTGAATGAAGTTATTAATTGTTTCTCTGATTTGTTCTTTGGCCCACTCATTCTTTAGAATTAAATTATTTAGTTTCCAATTAGTTTTCAGCTTATTTTTCCATGGTTCTTTATTAAAAATGATTCTTATTGCATCATGATCTGAAAAGGATGCTTCAACTACTTCTGCTTTTCTGCACCAGATTGTGAGGTTTTTATGCCCTAGTACATGGTCAATTTTTGAGTATGTGCCATGTACTTTTGAGAAGAAAGTATATTCCTTTTTATCTCCATTCAGTTTTCTCCAGAGGTCTATCATATGTGCCTTTTCTAAAATTCTGTTTACCTCCTTAACTATTTTCTTATTTATTTTGAGGTTAGATTTATCAAGTTCAGAAAGGGGGAGGTTGAGGTCTCCCAATATTATAGTTTTGCTGTCTATTTCTTCCTGTAACTCCCTTAACCTCTCCTCTAAGAATTTGTATGCCTTACCACTTGGTGCATATATGTTAAGCAATGATATTGCTTCATTGTTTATGGTACCTTTTAGCAGGATATAATGTCCTTCCTTATCTCTTTTAATTAAATCTATCTTTACTTTTGCTTTGTCTGAGATTAGGATTGCTACACCTGCTTTTTTTACTTTAGCTGAGGCCCATTATATTTTACTCCAGCCTTTTACCTTTACCCTATGTGTATCCCCCCGTTTCAAATGCGTTTCTTGTAAACAGCATATTGTAGGATTATGGTTTTTAATCCATTCTGCTATCTGCTTCTGTTTTATGAGAATGTTCATCCCCTGCACGTTCAGAGTTATGATTTCTATCTGTGTCTTTTTCTCCATCTTAATTCCCCCTGTTTATGCTTTTATTTCTCCCTTTCCCCTTCTCCTCCTCGACAAAGTTTTGCTTTTGACCGCCACCTTCCTCAGTTTACCCTCCCTCTTTATTCCCCTCCCTTATCTTACCGTTTCCCACTTGCTACTTCTCCTCTCCCTTTTGACCACCCCCCTCCCTTTTTTCCCCCCTTCCCCTCCTACTTCCCGTAGGACAAGTTAGATTTCTAACTGATGTAAAGATATAATATAAGTAAAAGATATAAAGGGAGGGTAAGGAGGTAGTAGAAAAGGGTAAATTACACCAAATGAAGTGGCACAAAAACATATTATAGTAGAGGGCAAGAACGGAGGGAGAAGAGCAGTATTTGAGCTTTACTGTCATCTGATCTAGTCAAAACTTAGACATCTTTTACTCTTTACTTTACTGCTTTGAAATTACTCATTGGTTCTATTTTGTAGCCTGCTCAAACACACAATGTACTTTTCCATCACCCTCTGTTTGTTATTAATTTTCAATTCTTTACCAATAAAGATGCATCAGGTGGATAAAAAAATCCACTGGTCATATTAGGACATTCAACTGGTTGGACAACCCACAGAGTTTATCCATCAGTATGTACATCTGAGACAGAAAGCAAATATGGACATACCGAACCAAGTATTAAACAGGAGGCAAATGGGTTGGAATGTCTTTAGGGAATTACAAAATTCCTTTATAGACTCTATGCTTCTCTCATAAACAGAGGTCCAACCTATTAATACCAATATTCTGTTGGTGGTTTGGTATAGCTGCAAGACACGGAACACCACAGTCATGAAGAACTGAAAAAAAATCAGTATAACAGCATTCACGTAAAGGAGCATCTAGAGAACTTTACCATATATAACTGTATTGCTTACTGACTTGATTTCTTCTGATAACTATTTGTTGAAGTACTTCAATTTGTGGGCCATGTTGATAGTTTATAGAGACAGTGAGACAGAATATTTGAAATCAGCACTATCCCAGGGAATCCATGACATAGAGTCACCAGATCCATATACTTCATTATTCTTTTCTAAAACAACTCATTTTCCCACTTCTATCAGATCTTTCCAACATTATTTCAAAAAAGAGAGGCTTTTAAATTAAGCTCAAATATCATGAATTATAATTTTCTCTTCAGGCAATAGTTTCCAAAGTTAATAATGAATATATTTAGCACTTTATATAAGGCAGATAAACTGATTGTTTTGTGTCTTGAAAACCAGCAACTGACAAGTGTTTTTTTTTCCTTCAACTATTCTTAACATAAGCAGTCATTTTAATCAGAGTGACTTTACAGCTCATATAAATCATGTTGCAACTGTTGTTATTTTTTTAAAAGTTATATATACCTACAGAGAGAAAAAAAGGCTATATAGGGGGAAAAAATGAAGTTTCAATAGAGCTACCAGCAAGATACTAAAAAGGAGATGAGAGTTAAATGGGAACAGTTTACCCTTCTACAGGCTCCTGTCATCTCTAGATTCCAAAGTACTTTCTGACACATTAAACTTTATACCACCACCAAGGAAAGTGAAGCACTGAGAGGTTAATTGACTTGCCCTGGGATATGCAATAAGTTGGTATCAAGAGCCAAGAAAATAACTGACTTCCAGTCTGTAGGCTAGAGAGCACACTCCATCCCAATACAGACATTATTTAGGTTGCCATTGAAATGAATGTAGGGTATTCTTGGTACAATTTGTAAAGCTTATATTGATAGCTTCTTCATCTCAAAGAAAGGCAAAACTAAAAATAGTTTAAAGATTTATATTTCATCCCATTAACCCTTCCTCATTATCCCTAATTTGCAGATTTTTTTTCCTGTAAACTAAATGAGGCCTTAATAAAATAGTAGTCACAATTTGCCTAAGTGACTGTCATCCTTATTTGAAACCATGCTCAACAACTTACTATATATACTCTCATTCATTTATGAAACTAATACCAATATCCTACCATGTGTATTCCAGGAACTTTGGGAGGTTTTCTAGTACATACTTCTGTATGTACTGTTTCATTTTTGGACAGCTCTAATTGTTGAAAAGTTCTGAAATCTACTGAACTAAAATCTGCTTCCCTGTGCTTGCCACACATTGGTCCTATTCTTCCTTATGTTTGACAAAGACTTTCATGCTAATTATCCTCATGGGCTAGATGATCCTATACTTAAAAGGATTCAGCATTGGTTAAACAATCACACTCAAAGACCACTCATTAAGAGCAGGGGTTGGATTTTTAACCTTTTTTGGTTTCGTAGACCCCTTTGGCAGTATAGTGAAGGCTATGAAACCCTTCTCATTTTTAAATAATTAAAGGAAATGCTAAAATTTCAGTTAGAGGTAAATGAATATATATATAATATATACACATGCATATATATAAATACATACACATACATAGACATGCATATATATAAATACATACACATACATAGACATGCACATATAGGCACATATATGTACACACATTTACATATGTATATATTATATATTACATATATGTGAATATAAACATATATATGTATGTATTTATATCTAGATATATAGATGTATAAAGCCAATATATAAAGCAGACAAACAAATCTCGAAATCTATTCTAGATCTGAGTCAGGAATAGTGGTGTGTGACTCTGCCTCAGACATTTCCTAGCTATGTGACCCCGAACAAATTACTTAACTTCTCTGCTTCTCCATCTATAAAATGGAGATAATATTCCACAAGGTTGTTATCAGGTGTTTTGCAAACCTTAAAGTACTAAATACTAAATTTCTTATCCAAGTTCATAGAGTACTCCCCCCACCCCAAGTTAAGAACCCAAGACCTACAAATAGTCACCAACAAGTCAACAATCATTTATTACTTGACTACCATGTAACAGGCACTATGCTAACTAATCACTGAGGATACCAAGAAAGGCAACAAACAACAACAAAACAAAATAATCCCTACTCTCAAGGCTCTCACAAAACAGTCTAATGAGATGGTTTCTATTGGTTTCTACCTTCTCTTCTGGTTATAAATCTATGGTTACTATTAAGCCATTGACATGTTTATTAAATTTGAAGATGATACATATTGGAATAAATAATTAATATGGTGGATGATAGAATTAGGACTGAAGGTTCTGATAGTCTGGAATAATGGGTTATATTTAATGATATTGCATAGCAGAAAACCTAAAATCCCACAATGAAGTTTAAAAATATCAAATATACAAATACTGAGTGGAGAAGATGACGCATTTTTATCTGTGAAAAACTTGGGGGCTTTAGTGGACAAGTTCAATGGTGTAATGTAGCAGCCAAAAAATAAACATAGATAATTTTAGGCTGCATTATAAAATAATTGTTTTCTGTGTGAGGGAGGCAAGTTTCATTGAGTTCTGCCCTGGTCATACCATAGCTCAAGTATTACATTAATAACACTTCATGCCACATTTTGTGTCACCCACAAATTTGAAGGTATTGAGAGATCAATTCTTCTTTTTTGTCTTTTATTTATTTTTAAATAATATTTCACTTTTTCCAATTATATGTAAAGTAAATTTTAACGTTTCTTTTTTTTAAATTTTGAGTTCCAAATTTTCTCCTTCCCTCCCTTCCTCCACTGCCCTTCCCTAAAACAGTAAACGATTTGATATGGGTTATATATGTGCAATCGTGTAAAACATTTCCATATTAGTCATGTTGTGAAAGAAGAAACAAATCAAAAGGGAAAAAAACATGCAAAAAATAAAGTGAAAATAGTATGCTTCAATCTACATTCAGATTCCATCAGTTCTTTCTCTGAATGTGCATAGCACCTTCCATCAGGAGTCCTTTGGAATTGTCTTGAATCGTATTGCTGAGAAGAGCTAAGTCATTCAGATTTGATCATCACAAAATGTTGCTGTCATTGTGTATAATCTCCTCATTCTATTCCTTTCACTTTGTATCAGTTCATGTAAGACTTTCCAGGCTTTCCTATAGTCTGCCTGCTTGTCATTTCTTATAGAACAATAGCAATCCATTACATTCCTATACCACAACTTGTTCAGCCATTTCCCAGTTGGTGGGGAATTGAGACATTGAGATTGGCCAAGGTAAGATAAAGTGCTTGCCAATCAGAGCCCAGGTTCACAGTAGTGCCTCTGTCAGTTCCTGATGCAGGTGGAGGATTAAGAAGTCCATCATTTCAACATCGATATTCTTCTGCAAATGTTCTATTTTGAGGTGTCAAGGAATACTAATTTTTGAAGAATTAAAGTTGTAGGCCATGTAGAGGCATATGGCAACATGAGAAGTCTGTACACCCTTATGAGGAACCTAGAATTGCACAGAAGACACTTCTGACATAAAGAATTCATCAGAAAATTATATAATCAGGAAAAGAGGTGGGCCAGCCGTGCACCTAAAGCAAGAGTTGGCTAAGAGACAGTCACACATTCCAGTGGCATCCATGCAAAGTCAAGAATGCTACAAGAAAGTACTCAGGTTCAGTGGACCCTTCTATGGAGCTTATAAGAGGAGAGGGGCAAAAGTTTCCGAGAAATAGAAAGTACAAATGGACTACTGTCTGCACTGTTGGTGGGAGTGCCCAACTGATGATGTTACAGGTCTGGTGAAATATCAAAGAACCACATTTTAGAAAGGACACTGACATATAGAAATATGTCTTTGAGGATAACCAGGATGGTGAGGGGGACTCTAGGCCAAACCTATATAGTTCCTGTTGAAGGAACTATATAGGTTTGGCCTGTAAAAGATTTAGTGGAGATATGAGGCATCTTCAACTGTTCAGAGGCCCAAGGGCAGAACTAGCACTCATGGATTCAGAGAGGCAGATTTCAGATCAATTTAAGTTCAAAGTAATGCCTGACAATTAGAGCTCACCATAACTAGCACAGGCTCTATCTGGAAAGAGTGATTTATCATCCCTGGAGATAATTAAGCAAACAGAACCTGGGTCAGAGAATATTACAAGAAACTTCATATCTCAGGAAGGAAAGAAGGAATCAAGCACTTATTAAACTCTTACTATGTGCCAGGCATTGTGCTACGATCTGGGGATGCAAACACAAGCCAGAAAGAAAGACCAGCAAGGCAACTGCAGCAAAAGTTGGATTACGCGACCCCTGAGGTTCCTTACCATTTACTTCTTTGAGTCTACTATATTCTGCGAAAAACAGTCGAGTCAAAGTTGAATGTGGATATGTGTAGTTCATTATTTTTCTTTAAATGAATAATGACTGAATACCACATGGCATCCTGCCATATTATTTGGCCCTCAAAAAGAAATAGATGGTGCTTTCACAAGGAACATGGGGAATTTATCTAATCTTACCAAAAGCATTGTAAACTGAGGCTGGCTTTGAATTCAGGGAGACCTTGGTCCAAGTCCTACTTCTGACCCAGATTGGCTGTGTGACTCTGGGCACATCACTTAACCTCTCAATGTTCTAGGCCAGAGACATCAAACACACAGACCTTGGGCTACATGTGAACCACAGTGCCCTGGAGCACAGACCCAAACAGATTAAAATGTAATTGGGAAATATTGAACAAAATAAATAAAAACACAATAAAACATAACTAACATTTTAAAGCTATTGTTTATATAACATTTTAAAATTAAGTCAGTTTGTGGCCCACGGTGATTCCTATCCACCGATTAGTAGTCCCTGTTTCTATTTGTGTTTGTCACCACTGTTTGAGGCGCTGCTCTTATAAACTCTAAGTCGAAGAAAAAGTACTGACCTTTATTGATAGAGCTCCCTCATCTAGAAAGTCACTGTACCAATGAAATTACATGTCTATGCCTTATTCCTGCCTCACCAAAAGTAGTGAAAATGGCAAGCTATTTGGAATTTCACCTAATACTTCTTAACGGATACTAACTAGCTTTCTTCTGTGGCAAAATTACTTATATAGATTTTATTTGGTTAGAGAAAAAAATGGTGAGGCCAAGTTCACCAGTTTGTTCTTGATACCAGTCATTACTTTTTAAATAAAGGGAAAAAAGGCCTTTCATGACTACCAGTTATATTGCTAATCCCAGACACTGAAATTGGAAGAACAAAGTTAGCTATTGGCTGACAACAAATAGCTAAGAACATGGAACCCAAATTATGTCTCCTTGATGGTGTCCCAGTAACAGCATCTTCTCATTTGAAGGGCTGATGATATACAGCAAATTCTCTAATTTCCTATAAATCTATTTGGGATCATTTTTATATCCTATATCCATTAAGTATGTGGTTATAATTCTCCCTGAGTTTTATCCCATAATAAAAAACCCTGTCAAAAACATATATCATATTTTTATTTGTGAATAACATCTGTTTTCTCAACCCTTTAGAAAATCTATTAAAATTCCTCAAAATTATCTGTCATTCTTTTGCTTTTAAAAAAAAGTATACAGAAATGAGGCATATCAGGTTTTGTTCAATTTTAAAATCATTTTTAAAAGTATTATAGACCAAGTTGGAAACAGTGATTTTTAATTTTTCATTGTATCAGTTGTGGTGGGGGGAGGGGAGAGGGGGCGGAAAGGAAGTAGAGAAGGCATATTTTTGTTTTTTTAAAAGTTAATTTTAAATAAATGAATGAATGATGAGCAGATTGGATGGATGGATGGATGAACGCATTATAGAATTATAGGATCTCAGATTTGGGAGGTACTTTCTAAATCACTTAGCCTAATCCTTACCTTGAATGGTCATTCAATCCCTACTTGGACATCTCTAGAGACAGGAAACTCATTACCTCCCAAGGAGGCCCACTCACTTTGTGAGTGGATCCTGCTGTTGCAAAGGTCTTCCTTGAGCTGAACTGAAAGCTGCCTTGCTGGAGCTAAGCAGGAAAATTTAATCTCTCTTCAACATGACAGACTTTAAAATAGGTGAAGACAGCTAAATCTTTCCATCCCCAATTGGCTTGGTGAGCCTTCACCATTCTGGTCACTTCCCCCCTCCCCCCCCCCACATGCTGTTATTTGTCAGCTCCCCTCTTAAGGCATCTTAATGCAGATTCTCTACCAGCTTTTTTAACTGACATTGTACTGTTGACTCATATTAAACCTGCATTCACTAAAATCCGGGTCTCATTCACATGAAATGTCTATCCAGATCTCCACTATCTTGTATTTATATAGTAGATTACAACTGAAATTCTATAATTCCCATTACAACTGTTGCTTATTATTAATGATAAAACAAATTAAATAATTTGAGTTTATGTCAAAGAATTGTTCTGAGGAAATTAGTCTACTTTGATTTTTCAAAATAAAATTGCTAAAAAAAATTACTAAAGAAATTTTGGGTTTTTTAGTTGTATTTGTGATTGAATTACAGTAGTTTTAAAAAATATCCAGCTTAATACATTCCAAAACCAGACATAAATCTGTTTTTCAAAGCCATAGCACATATTAGGTATTTTCCTTCTTTTGTCTTTTCTTGTAAAGCCATTTAAAAACAAAATTATTTATAACCACGAATTTCAAATCTGTATCTTTTTTTTTCCAGTCTAGTCCGCAATTACCTTGATCTTTATAAAGTGAAAGTAAGAAAAAAAAAAAGGAATAGGGATATTGGAGTTAATTTGTAAAAAACAAAGTTTCATGTGCTCTTGGCACTGGAGAAATAACCTGGCACTGAAGTTCAGGTGTTGTATTTGAAGTAATGAAAACTAGCTTTGTGACTATGGAGAGATCACTTGACCACTCTGAGCCTTGGTTTAGTCATCTTTAAAATGGGAACAATAATACTAATAGGACTTAATGGGGTTGGTTGGGTCAGGATCAATTAGTTAATGTATGTAAAGCACTTTGCAAAGGTTAAAGAGTTCTCTAGAAATATCAGTTTTTATTATTGGAGGTAACTGGTCTATTTTGATTTTTTTCCAAGTCTTTGCAGAGAATAGACCATTCTTTGTGCCGTGAAAACCCACGCATTCTTCGAATCTTTCCTTTAAAAAAAAATCCATCTCTGGCAGAAATTTTATAAAAAATAAATCACCCACGTGTTCCCTTTTGTAAAGTTTTTGCTGTATACATGTTCATCTAGAAAACACACCAATTAACCTGAGGGAGAGGGCAGGAAGAGGGGGGTGTTCTTGGAGTTTGCTGGGCTACAAAATCTGGAAACCTGGATCTTCCTTTCATCCCTCATTTAAGTGAAAATTATTATATAGTTACTAGTTACCCCAAGTGCCTATAACCTTAAAAAAAAATCAATGTCATTAAAATGATCATTTGAGGTATTTCTGAAGACAGATCATTTCCCTCTACTATTAAACCAAGGGAGCATAACAACAAACGAAAAAATTCTAGTAAAAATTTTGGTATTTTTTTTAATTTAGTAAAAACTAAAATGTATTTTTACAGCTCACCAGGAGGCTTGGTTAAACGACGCCAAATTAGCCTTACCAGCTGTTTTGATTCTTGAAGTGTTCAAGGTACCTTCCCCCCACAGTGATTCTAAGGACGTCCTAATAAAACAGGAATTCCAACACATATCAAGCGGTGGAACCGACTTCGATTCCAGTTTTGTTCCTTTCAGAACAAGGTACACCTTACTAGACCTATTTAAGACACAAACCTGCCTAAAATGACTTTTTAATTCTATGGAGAATTGAGAAAGCGTATGCAGATGTTTCATTCAACAGCAGTCACCCCTCATCCCCAATTCGTGTCCAATTACGGATTTCAAATCAAAGTCGCCCAAATGCTTCAACGCTTTCCTCTAAGGTTGATGCAACCTTCTAGCACCCCCATCCCAAACCATCTGATTTCGCTTTATCAGTTTCTCCGGGGTGAGTGGGGTGGTGGTGGTGCAGAAAGGGGGTTTCGCGGGCGTGAACGCCTGCAGGAGAGGCAAAGCGAACGCAGCCGCTTCCTAGGGAAGCCTAGCCGACTAGCTACCGCGTGCGGGACAGAGCTTGGGAGCGAGGGTACACGCTGCTCTCGGAAGCTGCACGTCTCCCAGGTCGGTGCGCCCTTGGGCACGACCACTGCTTGGCGCTGGGAGGTGGAGAGCGTGCGCCCTGCCGGGTGCTAAGCCTGCAAATGCGGTTACCCCGCAGGAGCCCTAGGGGAGCCAGAGAGCCGAGCAGAGAACAGGATCCGGGAGCACCGAGCAAACCAACAAGGGGGAATTACGGGAAAGGAGCGAGAGTGCAGCTCTCCGCGCTCCTTAGCTTCCAACCCCTCCGCCGCTAAAGGCGCGAGGGTGGCCAGCCGCAGACGTGCGCCTAGGCGGGAGGCGAGACAGCCCTGTCTCCGACGAGGGCAGCTTTGGAGATCGCGCCTGTTTTTGCTTTGTTTAGAACTACGGGGAAAGCAAAAAAACTAGGGTAAGATATGGGGATGGGAGAGATGGGGGGCGGGGGCGGAAGAGTAAGAAAGAGGTTGAATCCTGGAACCCCCGGGCCCCTTCAACTCTAAGGCAGCCACCGAGGTCTTCCAGCCCCGCAGTGGCTCAGCCACGCTCGCAGCGGCAGCGGGCAGGACTGATACCCCTGCACCACAGAGCAACGACACCACACCAACTCCTCGGGCAGCCCGGGAGCTCGCGCCCTATATACCCTGCTAAAAATAGCCTGCACGGCCACCCACCAATCAGATTTGGGGAAATTTCGAATTGCTCCAATAGTGGAGGCCGTAACGGAGGCGTTCGGTCACGCCAGGCGGGGCAGCCATGAGCCGCGGACGGAGACTGGTCGAAGCTGACATCATACGCGCACGGCTTCCAGGATGGGTAGATAGCGATTGGGCCGCTTGCAGAGCCGGCGCAAGAGCTGATCACGTGGGGGGGAGGGGAGAAGTGGGGGGAGCCAAGGCAGAAGGAGGAGGAGGAGGAGGAGGCGGTGGAGGAGGAGGAGGGAGGGGGGGAAGAGGCTGGCAGAAGAGCTTTGAATAGGGAAGTTTTGCAGGGGTTACGTTTGCAGTCAGTTCAGTGTTTGCAAATATTGTGTAGGCTCCTGAGCAAGTCTCTGTGATCCAGGAGAATCAGAATTTGAGGCTTCTAATTGCTGTGCAATTGAGTTTGCATGAAACTTTCACCTCTTCTGCAGGAATTGACTCTTGTGATTTCGGGAGAGAGTTTTAAATCTCTCTGACTACAGACCACACACCTCCCTATTTTTTACAACAGAATTGACTTTATTTTCCAACCAGACATGGATGTTCTCCCAATGTGCAGCATCTTCCAGGAACTCCAGATTGTGCATGACACTGGTTACTTCTCAGCTTTACCATCCCTGGAAGAATATTGGCAACAGGTAAATAGGGATTTTCATTACAAGGCGCAGAGTTTAAAAAAAAATGCCCAATGTCGCCGGTGCACTGAGGGAAAAGGAGTGAATGGAGGAAAAAAAAATAAGAGTGTGTGTGATTGAAGCTGCCTATCTCTATGTATATATAGATAGATATAATTTTTTTTGGTTGTTTGGGGAAATTTTTTTAAATTAGGATTTATTTATTTTTAAAATCTCGTTCAAATGCCTGTTGTTTTGAATACACTTTTTGAGTGCATCTCACGTTCGGAAGGGGAGTTGTCATTTTCAGTAGACTAGAGCTGTAGATCAGTTGTTCCGAGAGTGTTTTTGCCATTTTGGATCTTCTCAACGGCAACCACCGGAGCGGAGAGCCAAACTCTTCCAGCCTTGCGTTCGCTAGATCCCCGTACCGAGCCCTTGGCAGAAGTTTTGTGCTTGTATCGGGTCCAAACTCCACAGCTGGATCTTGTCATATGAACTTGCCTTTACTGCCAAGGGATTTTTTTTTTTTTAGGGTTTTTTTGTTTGTTTTTTATTTTGCCTTTTTTTGGTGTGTGTGTGTGTGTTTATGTGTGTGCGAATGCTTCTAAAATTTAAATACATGTAATATATATACATACATAATATATATTTTTTTGCTAGTAGAAATACCTACCAGCTTAATTCCTATCTCGTTATCAAATTTCTCCCCCTCTTCCCGTCCCCCGGAGAATTTGGAAGATTTGCCTAGGTTTCGCCTGATTTTCTTACCGGCTACTCTTGTTGATCAGCCAAAAGGAAAAAAAAAATCTATTTGCACGACCAGTGACTTGTCAGTCATATGACAGGGAGCCTGTCCTGCTAATTGCTTCAAGTCTTAGTTTGCATAGAAGATCGGAGGCTTCTGGCGTTTTAATGGAACTGGATTTTTTTTTTAAGCTTGTGTTTTTGATTTTGATTTTTTTTTCTCCCTTTCTCGATTGGTTGGATTTCTCCAGGCGAAATAGACTCCCCCACTTCTTCCATTGTCTTTAAATATATATGGAGGATCTGTTGTTTTCTGTCAGCCGGGGCTGTCTTGTTTGCCGTATTTCACTAAGTGAATGATCAAATCACCTATTTTCCCGTTGGTTTGGAAGACCAGAAACCTTATTTAGAAAGATGAAATACAAAGGGTTGCAGTTTTCACGTGTCTTGTTTAATTGTCTGCAATCCTTTCTTCCCAACTCCCCCCCCACCTTTTTTTTTTCCTCCTCAAAGAAGCAGCTCCCCAGTACGTGATTGAAATGGATCTAAGTAGTTTCCTTCAGGCATTTGGGATTTGGGCAAAAAGCCAGACTTGGCTCCCAGTAGCCATCAGAGGCATTTAAACTCACAGAGAGCTTCATTCTGGTCCATATTGCTCATCTACATAATGGAGAATTTAAATTAGCCAGATTATTAAAGTTTAACAAGATCTCAATAAATGCTCTTTCCTGTTTCCTTGAAGGATCAATAAAATATTTTTTTGCTGTCTCTTTTCTTTGCCGTATCTTAATATGTACTATAGCGCAGCTTGTCTAATTATAGGTGTATATAGAATATAATGATTTTCCCCCTTGCTTGCTTGCTCGCGCTAGGCATGTGACAAGTCTGAAGGGAGGTGGGGGGTGGAGGGAAGAGAAGAAATGTACACTATAACATATTCCTAAGGCAGCCAGCTAGAGTGAAATGTGTGGGTTTCAGATAGGCTTTGCTTAGAAGGCTGTAGGGTTGCAAAGGAGAGTTATGTTGATGAGATGAGTAGGATTTGGTGTAGAAACTTCACCAGTAGCATTGTCCGTAGGCAACCTAATATGGACATGCAAATAACTAATCCTAGTGGAAATGAGAGAGGGGGAAAAATAAACAATTTTAATCCTAAAATGTTTCCTACCATTTTTTTTCCAGTGGCTAGAAAGTTTGAAATGGTGGGGAGAGGGGATGCTGATCTCTGCAGTTGTAGCCACTTTGAAAGGTTGGTTGTTGGGGGTTGGGGGGGAACCGTTGTACATGTCACTGCATGTATATTTGAACAGAGTACTTTCTTGGCTGTTGGTCAGATTTTTAAAAGGAAGTCTCCTTTGGCATTGCGTGAAAGAAATAGAGTGATGACTCATACAGTTGTACTCTTGGCCAGTAGATAAAGTTCTTGTTCATTGTGGGACTCCCAGCAGGGCCTTAGAGTAATTTCCCCTTTTGCATCTTTTTTACAATAGCATATTGCTATTCTGAAACTTTTCCTCCTCTCCTGCTGTTGGTGAAATTCCCTGTGTCTCTGACCACCATAGAAGTAGTTAAAGTTATGTGGTGTGTGCATGGCCCAGCACTTAGAAATGACATTCTTTGAAAGTCTCCTAGGTCTCTGATACACAGGAAATGGGTGGTTTATCAGCAGCTCCATTGATGTCCGGGAATACAGATTGTCAGCTAGCTGCCACCATGCTAGAATGTGGTATTGTGCTATGACAAGTCAACTCCATTTTTAAGTGAGCCTGTCAAACTACGCTGGATGCAGTAGCGTGCTTCTGTCCTGTGTTGTATGAATGTATGCTAGGCGCATGTGTAGGATGAATGACTTTGCCTTTATTAATAAAGACAGTTCTTTAGAATGTCAGACAATCTGGTTAAACCTGTTAGGGGTGTATGTTTGGGAAGCTGGTTTTGTGTGTGTGTAGTTTACTGGGAAACTCATTAGAAACGTCAACACTAGTAACCATAATAAAAATCAGCTTAGAGATCATCACTCATTTGAGTCACTAGTCTAATATTTGAAAATCTAAGTAAGATAAGTCTCATCTTTTAGCTTTTCTTCTAAATTGTTGCCTTGTTCTTGGAAACTGAGTTAATGTAATATCCATTTTCTGCATTCCAAATGGTTTCTTAATTGTAAAAAGATTCTAAAATTTTGGTTTTAGAGTACCAGGGTTGGTTTTTTTTTTTTTGCACGTTTCTTTTTTTGAAATTTGCTTTCACTTCCATTTTTAGTATTTATAAATTGATCTGATTTTAAATTATTTTTTTTCATTTTTGCATAGACCTGCTTAGAGTTGGAA
Organism: Trichosurus vulpecula; assembly: GCF_011100635.1. NCBI lineage: Eukaryota > Metazoa > Chordata > Mammalia > Diprotodontia > Phalangeridae > Trichosurus > Trichosurus vulpecula. The sequence continues at coordinate 77,706,824 of NC_050577.1, forward strand.
CGGTACCTCCAGAGTGAACCCTGCTGTGTGTCAGCATCGGATATTAAATTTGAAAGCCAAGAAGATCTGTGGACCAAAATTATTCTGGCTCGGGAGAAAAAGGAAGAATCGGAACTGAAAATTTCTTCTAGTCCTAAAGAGGACAGTCCAATCAGTCAGAGTTTTAGCCAGAGCCTAGAGACCAACAGCTTAAATTCAGATGTGAGCAGTGAATCATCTGACAGCACTGAGGAACTTTCACCTACTACTAAATTTACCTCTGATCCAATAAGTGAAGTCTTAGCCAATTCAGGAAATTTGAGCTCTTCTGTCACTTCCACTCCTCCTTCTTCCCCAGAACTGGGCAGAGAACCTTCCTCTCAACTGTGGAATTGTATGCCTGGTGAATTGCATTCACCGGGTAAAATTCGTACTGGGACTGTGGGCAAGACCGGTGAGAAGGTCAGTGGTGATGCCTCCCCTGATGGCCGGAGACGAGTCCACCGGTGCCATTTCAATGGCTGTCGGAAAGTTTACACCAAAAGCTCGCATCTCAAAGCACATCAGCGCACTCATACAGGTCAGTCCCTCCTAGTCAACCAAAGGAGTTAAGCCTGGTTACCAACAGGGAATACCCTGAATTTCATGTTGTCATTGTATTACACAAGCTCTGGGTGAGAGCCCAGAGCCTGGGAGATGATGTAGTCACACCAGAGGTTTACCAGCATTCAAGACATCATTTCCTCATTCTTTTCATCAAAGAGTTGGATCTTTTTGAGGACAGAATCGAATTTCTTAAAAGACTGGTTGATTGTCATGGATGAATGGCAAGGTTTCAAATTAAGCATACAGGAAGCCCAAGCCTATTCCTTACTGCTACCATTCTCCCCCACTTCCCCACCCCCACCTCCCATTCATCTAATTGAGGGCCTCTTATTACATTCTCCATATAAAAGAATTGGATGAAGTCTTAAATTGTCTCCTTTTAGCTTCATTTTTAATTAATTAAAGAGCCCAGGAGCAGGTGGTCTCCTAGCACTATAGCGTACATTAGTATTGATGCGACACACTGTACTTGTGTGTTTATAGTATATGTGAGAGCTTGACATGACTGCACTCCAACCAATCAAAACACATTTGCCAAGCACTTATTATTTGACTAGGGCACTCCAGTCTATGTTAGTGTAAATTAAATACAGCCTAGTTTATAAAAGGTTCCTTTAAAAAAAAAAAAACAAAGAAAGTGGCTAGAGCCATTAGCAATCAGAATGAAAATCTTAACTTTTGAGAGCTGGAAAAGACCTTAGCAATTACTTTGTCCAACACTTTCATTTTATAAATGAGGAACCTGAGTCTCCGAGAAGTAAAGCTACTAACTCAAGGTCACCCAGCTGGTTAGAGACAGCTAGCCTGGAATAGAAGCTTCCCAATTCCCAGTCCATCTATTACATTAGGGTCAGGGTTTTACCCTATTCATAAAGAGTGTGCTGTGACACTTCCTGGTAGCACTGCTGATGAACAGATGGCTTCTTGGTCATGACTTGATTTGAGGAATGATTTTTTTTTAAGTTATTTGGTTATTATCTGGGAGTGCAAATACAATTGAATTTTGAAGAGAAGTAGAAAGATACAATGAAAACTGGCCGTTCCCATTCCATGCATGAGGAAAAGTGTGTAGGGAGTTAGGATCACAGGTACATCATGTGTGATATATTTTACCAATCTCTGGCATTGTCTTGTAGACGTTAACTTCCGTTACTGTGATTGTATATATAGACTTTGCCAAAATTGGAAGACCTTGCTAGGGTACTAAAGGATTGTCACCAGAAATTATGCTTGTTAATATTTATTTCCACAAATTAGTATTGTCCTTAATCTTAAGTGTTTGAAGATTCTGCATCTCTTTGGAAGCTTTGAACTCGTTCATGAATGAGTTGGGGACTTGGTGTGTATTTTTACTCTGAGCTGCGTTCATCTTTGTTTCAATGAAGTCACAGTTGACCAATGATGTGTTTCGTTTGTAGGAGAAAAGCCTTACAGATGCTCATGGGAAGGGTGTGAATGGCGTTTTGCAAGAAGTGATGAGTTAACAAGACATTTCAGAAAGCACACGGGTGCCAAGCCTTTTAAATGTACTCACTGTGACAGGTATGTGAGTGGAGACTGCTCAAAAAAATTCTTCAAGGTGTTAAGTGGAAGACCCTAACTAAACCCACTCCCCTTTTTTTTGTCTTAAAGCAATTTCACATGTAAAGATAAATATTATTCTTCATCACCAGCAGTATTTTTATTGTCTTCACAGATTAAAATCTCAAAAAAACTTTGTTCGTTTTCATCATGATCGTCATGATGATAGCTAGCTAGCACCTATATAGCACTTTTAAGGATTACACAATGTTTTCACATATACTTTCTCGTTTGATCCTCAGGAGGTAGGGCCTGTTATTCACAGGAAACTGAAGCTGAGAGAAGTTAAATGATGTGCTTAGGGTCACACAGATAGTGAGTCAGTATCTGAGGCAGGATTTGAACTTTGGTCTGTCTTCCTGACTCAGCATCGCGTCCACTGCCCCACCTAGCTGCCTAACAAAAGATTGTCACGCAGAAATGTAATATTTTCTCTGTGGCATATTAAAGCAGACCTCCAAAAAAAGCTCTGTATGAAGATCAAACATCCCTAAAGGCTTGTGCTCAGCCACTAAATTGAGACTTTGGTAGAAATCATAGGTCAGCTACAACCTTCATTCCTGTAAAATGGAACCTTTAACAAAATTCTTACGAACCAGAGAATGCTCTTCAGATTTCTCGGAATGCAGATAGAGAGATGCTGTTAGACTATAGAGTCACAGAACGTGTGGCATACATCTATATTTTATTTTTATTTATTTATTTTTTTTATTTTTTTAATTTTGCAGGTGTTTTTCCAGGTCTGATCACCTGGCCCTTCACATGAAGAGGCACCTCTGAATGGGTCAAGAGGTGAATCCTGTGGGCTAAGCGGCTGCAAGGTTGAGACAGCCTTGTGAGGAGGGATGCGTGTCCCAGCCAAAAAAGCATGCCATTTTGCACCCTACCCAGTTGCCTCCAGGACCTCTACCTTGAAGGTCTTTCGAGGGCTAATAAAGTCATGTAAGAAGCGGCATCGCAACCGTGGTGCGTGAGGTTTGGGTTTTCCCGGACTCATTCACTGGTACCTAACCTTCTGAGTGGCTCCTAAGCCTTTGCCGTGAGCATGTGCACTGAGAATGTTAATGATTGGGCTGAC